>NC_038049.1:19487807-19787807 GCF_002211085.1 Panicum hallii
CCCAGAACAAAGTCCATAGATATATCTTCCCAAGGTACATGTGGAATAGGTAATGGAGTATATAAGCCATGGGGATTGAGCGGGACTTAGCTTTCAAGCAAACGATGCAGCACCCAACATGCCGCTGGACATCACGTCGCATATGTGGCCAAAAGAAATGATCAGAGAGCATGTCCAATGTCTTTTTGACACCAAAATGACCACTAGTCCACCTGCATGTGCTTCTTGCAAAAGAACTTGACGAATCGAACAAGCTGGAATGCATATTTTGTTAGTCCGAAACAAGAAGCCTCATGCACATAATATTTATCCCAACCTTTTCCATCAATGCAACGAGAGAAAGGCTCTTTAAATTCAGCATCAGCAGCATAAAGTGTTTTAATGGATTCCAAACCAAGCACTTTGTATCTAGTTGTGTAATCAACGCACATCTTCTAGACAGGCATCGGCAACAATGTTATCTTTACCACGCTTATGTTTGACAACATAGGGAAACGTTTCAATGAACTCAATCCATTTAGCATGTCGACGGTTCAGCTTGCCTTGACTTTTAAGATATTTCAAAGCTTCATGATCAGAATGGATTACAAATTCTTTAGGTAACAAGTAATGTTGCAAACTTCCAAAACACGAACTAAGGCATAAAGCTCTTTGTCATAAACCGAGTAATTCAGATGTGGACCATTTAGCTTTTCAGAAAAGTAGGCAACAGGTTTACCTTCTTGCAGCAGTACACCTCCTATCCAATACCACTTGCATCACATTCGATCTCAAATGTCTTACCAAAATTAGGAAGTTGTAGCAGCGGTGCTTCACAAAGCTTTGTTTTCAGCTCATTGAAGGCTTGGTCTTGTTCATCTCCCCACTTGAATGGAACATCCTTCTTGTCAAATTATTGAGGGGTGCAGCGATCATGCTGAAATCTTAACAAAACGCCTGTAAAAACCTGCAAGACCATGAAAGCTTCGAACTTGGCTCACATTTACCGGTGTAGGCCAATCCTTTATTGCTTTAACCTTCTCTTCATCAACCTGAATACCATCTGCGGAAACAACAAAGCCAAGGAAAACAACACGGTCTGTGCAAAAGGTGCACTTAGCAATGTTGCCATACAATTTCTCTTCCCTCAAAACAGCAAGTACTTGATGGATATGATCAAGATGTTCATCAAATGATTTGCTATAGATCAGAATATCATCAAAATAAACAACAACAAACTTGCCAATGAAAGCTCGTAAAACATGATTCATTAAGCGCATAAAAGTTGAAGGAGCATTTGTCAAGCCAAATGGCATCACAAGCCATTCATAGAGACCAAATTTAGTTTTAAACGCTGTTTTCCATTCATCACCAGTTTCATGCGGATTTGATGATAACCACTACGCAAATCTATTTTGGTGAAAATGATAGAACCACTCAATTCATCTAACATGTCATCAAGTCGTGGAATGGGATGGCGATATCGAACAGTTATAGCATTGATAGCACGACAATCAACACACATGCGCCAAGAGCCATCTTTCTTGGGACTAAAAGAACGGGAACTGCACATGGTGATAAGGATTCACGAACATACCCTTTGTCCAAAAGCTCTTTTACCTGTCGCTGAATTTCCTTTGTTTCTTCAGGATTGGTGCAGTAGGCTGGACGATTTGGAAGCGAAGCACCTGGTACCAAATCAATTTGATGCTCAATTCCACGGAGTGGAGGAAGTCCAGCTGGTATCTCATCAGGAAAAACATCTTCGAAGTCCTGTAAGAGATCAAGAACAACACTAGGCAGCGATGAAGGTAAATCGTGAGTTGAAAGTAGGACCTCCTTGTGCAAGAGCACAAAGAATGGGGTTGTGGTGTTTCTCACTTCTCTCAAATCACTCTTGCTCACAAAGAGACACTCAGTGTGGCGTGGCTGTTTAGGATTGGCATGAGGCTTTATGTGGCTGGATGGGTTAGAACTCTCTCCCTTACTTGGGTTGGGGGTCTCACTCAATTTTCTTTTGTCTGATTCCTCTCTTTTCTTGCGAGCCATATCTGAAGTATGTATCTCCTCTGGAGATAATGGAACAAGAACCACCTTCTTGTCATTGTGAATGAAAGTGTATTTGTTAGACCGTCCAAAATGCACTGAGTCCACATCAAATTGCCAGGGCCGACCAAGCAGCAAATGGCATGCTTGCATGGGGACAATATCACAATCCACCTCTCCATGATAATCACCAATGGAAAATGACAAACGAATCATGGCTGAAACCTTAACTGTCCCGGAATTATTCAGCCATTGCATATGGTACGGATGTGGATGGCGACGTGGCTGCAAACCAAGCTTCTCAACAAGCAAAGCACTAACAATATTATTGCAGCTCCCACCATCTATGATGAAACAGCACACTTGGCCTTGTACTTTGCATCGGGACTGAAATAAATTATGGCGTTGTCCTTGTTCAGCAGCAACAAACTGAGTGGAAAGAACTCTCCTAACCACCAAAGAAGGAGATGGTGTATTCATTATAGAAGGCTCGAAATCAGGAAAATCAGCAAGCAACTCATCAAAATCAGCACTAGTAATCTCGTCAGAAGATGGAGAAATAACATCTTGTAACATGTCATTGTGAGCAAAAGTTGGAATAGGTTGAATTGCTAAACAATTCAGACCTAGCTCAAATGTACCATCCTCTGCTGAATACTCACAAGTGTCAAGATTAAAATCTGAAAATACATTGGTAAGCTCATCCTCCTCTTCACTTTGTGAATCATAAGAACCATCAGCAAGGGCAATAATAGTACGACGATTGGGACATTCAGCTTGTTTATGCCCATGACCACCACACTTAAAACACTCAATCTTGCTTGTCTTGCGTTGGGTGGCTGCAGTAGAAGAAGTGGGCTGATTTGAACTCACAGCTTTACCTTTTGTATCCAATTGTTTGGAAGAAGGTGGAATGGATCTATTTGTTCCACGAGATGAGGATTTGGGCGTTGCAGCTCCTTGCTGTTGGAATTGAGGAGTGACATCCCCTTGCTGTTGGGAATGACGCCATGAAGCATTGTATTTGTAAGACGTAGCAACTTGTCGTTCAGCCCTCTTTGCAAAATGAACCAACTCAGTGAGACAAGTGTAATTTGTCATATCCACTTTATCAGCAATGGGTTTATTGAGGCCAACCAGAAACCGAGCCATTGTTGATTCCTCATCCTCAGTTATCCCTGTACGAAGTAAGCACATTTCCAATTCCTGAAAATATTCATCAACACTGCGAGTACCTTGCACAAGACGTTTCAGTTTCAAATGTAGATCACGAGAATAATATGCAGGAACAAAACGACGTCTCATTTCCCTCTTCATGTCTTCCCAAGTTATACGATCATGCCCAACTCTTTGATATTCAGTACGGAGCTGATTCCACCAAGTTATGGCATAACCTTTAAACTCAATGGCTGCAAGCTTTGCCTTCTTTTCAGCAGGGTATTCATACAAATCAAATAGTTGCTCCACTTTGGTTTCCCATTCAAAGTAATCATCAGCATTCTCCTTGCCGCTGAATGGAGGAATGGACACTTTAACCTTGCCCAAACCATCATCATTGTGACGTCGTTCATGATGACGTCGACGGTGATCACCATAACGACCACGGGCTCCAAAACGGCCAAAGTTATCACCACCATGATCATCATATGCACCACGGCGACCATAAGGATCACCTCCATGTTCAGCACTATAATTTGAAAATGTTTCAGCATCAAGATCAGGAGGATGCCCAACAGGAACACGTCGTGCACGACCAAAACCAGCAGCAAATCCTCGGCCACGGCCACCTGCAAAGTTATCAAACCCAGCAGCGAATCCTCGGCCACGACCACCACCACCGCCACCGGCATGTTGATCATCATCCTCAATGTGTTCATCATCATGAGGTGGATGCTCCCCATGTTGCTGCTGTAGTGATCGTTGAAGCGCTTGCATTCCTTGCATCAATTGTTGCATTTGTGCATGCACTTCCTGAATTTCTTGTGCAGACACAGTGTGAGAAGGGGAATCTTCATTTCCTGCCATGTTAGTAACAAAGAGAGAAAGTAATAGGACAAAATATATGTGGAATCACTCCCTCACCACTTACAAAACAAGTTCTTTCTCTCCCTGAAAAGAGCAAGAACCGGGGCTGCAATTTGTAGTGGAAGAGTGATTGTAACAGCAACGATGGTGCAACAACTCACGGTGCGTTTTAAGTGGAGCTTGGTGGGGTAATATGTAAGTGGAATGCGCTGATAAATGTAGTTATGCAAAACCGAATAATAATCCAAGAACACAAGTCTAAGTTGCTGAATATAAAGGAAAAGATGCACAAAGAAAGGAACACGATGTAGGAAGTGGATAGATGAACACCAGTTGCACCAAACGAAACTTGTTGCTGCCCAAACCCCTTTTTGGTGTGCTGAACACAATTCTCTTTTATTTCTTTTCTTTCCTTTTTTTTTAACAAGAACTCGTTGTTTTCAGTCCTTCTTTTGACCAATATACATCTTTTCTTTTAAGATTTGTGACAACACAGCAAAACTTTCAACTGAGGGGCGCACAAGGATCAACCAAAATGGATGGTGTAGCACAAAAACAAGAAACTCGGAAGGGGAATATGCGGCGGGTAGAAAACAAGGGTGGGACGGGTGGGTATTTTTTTTTTGTTATATATATGCAGCAAGCAAAGACGATCAGATCAAGGATGGGATGGAACAAAGATAACAGCTAGAACAATGAGGGGAAAAAATTCAGCAACTAGACAAATCTTAAAGGATTAAAACTCGATAAAGCAAACTACAAAATCAGTAGCACGTATGAATTTGGGATGTAGGTTTTCTTTTTGGCTATTAGTGGACAGTAGGTATATAAATCTATCCTACCAGAAACAAGAACAATCCTACTGAGGAAACGGAGGCTGTGATACCAGATGATATGCTCACGTCTAGGCAGCACGTGTAGCAATTTGTTGTGGCCCGATCTTCTCGTAGGATCTGCGAACTTGATAAATTGTCGCTGCGTGACCTGGTGAAGAGGCAGCGCACCGCGAGGCTGTCCACGCGACGAACTACCGAGACAATCACCCTTCCACGTAACAACGTAACAGCCCACGCAATCACGCCCTATAGACGTGAAGGCACGAACTGGGTGAACCGCAGTTCGGCGTTCTACAACTCCCTCAGGAATCGAAAGAACAAATGTTGCAAGCCTCTCAAGACTCACGCATAAACAAAACTCCACGAGTTTGTGTATTCTGAATTCAATAAAATAAGATCTGACTTTTCATTGTCAAGTACAAGATATATATAGAGGTAGGGGCGTTCAGCTTTGAGTAAATGGCTGCATGCGCATGCTCTAGTGGATTTCGTGGCTGGTTCGCGCGTCTTTTCAGCTTCTGGCAGCAGTTACTAAAATGAGCATAACTCCTTATTAGGATATCCAAATAATGAACTATTTGATGGACTGGAAAGTAGACTTGAAGACGCTTCCATCCACTTATTGAACACCGTCTAACTCCTTGTATTCTGTCCGCAGTGATGCTTGGAATTCGTACCATGTGTCAGTCATCTAGCTTCTGGTTGCATTCCTATGCTAAGGTGATGAACCTCCATTTTATTCATGCACACCATAGGCTTCTTGGTTCAGATGTCCAGAGGCTTGAATCCATCTTGATCCCATGCTGGTTCATACACTCCATCATTCCTAAGGACATTGAAACAAGAACTCAAAAGCATAGGCTCATTCAACATAGACTGATTATTAAACATAAGGTTAGCGTTCACCTGAGAATGAATTTCCTTCTGCAATTGTTTAGCTCTACTCCTTGTAATTGGACCAGCTATATCAAGTGGAGTTTCATTTGAAGATGAGTTTATGCTAGGCATGTCCTTATTACCTAGTAACCAATCGGCCCGAGGAGTGGACATACCCCCCACCACATGTATTTGCATCTTTTGGTTACTTGGTTCAACGTGTAGGAATATGTGTTGCTGGGCAACCAGGAGTACGGGTTTTGTAGTCGCGCTACAGACGTACGTCCTGCACTTTGGAAGTGCGTATGGTCCTGCAGTCGCTTGTGGTGGATCTGATCCACGAGTTGGAATGAAAGGTAAACGGTTGCTTCGGAACGACCCTTTGGTGTTCCAAGCGTGGTTTACCCTTGCAAGGTTGAATTCGATTCAGAATCGTCCCTTTGCCACATAGAGTAACAAGAGCAACTTTGTGATTATCAAAGATGATGTTTGATTAAAGATTCTACCATGTTTGAGTAGTTTTAGGTGCTTATCTAGAATGGTTAATCAACTAGAACTTGAAAGCTAAAAGTTGAAAATAAGGATCTACTCTTTGTTGCTTTTCAGTTGAAAACCCTACCCAAAACCTGAAAAGCCTGCATAAGTCTAGATACATGGCTAAGTATACCATGAGCGGGTAAGTCTTGCTGAGTATTAGTATACTCAGCCTTGGTTTTGTTGATTTACTTCAGGTAATCTCCCTGATGAGCCAGCATTCGTTACACCGTGGCCCTACCCCCTGCCTGATGGTTGGTCCGTGGAGTGGGATCCGTCCCCGGCCAACCCATATTCCGCCGAGTGATGTCGTGCCAGGGCTAGCATGATATCTGTAATAACGACGTGTACAATATTTACGCTTTTAAACTCCGCTGCTTTGACTTAAAACTAAAACCTGTTTTGTAATAATCTCCCTTCACTGGGAACTGATGATGGTTTGTGTACTTTTGTAATATATCTGCCTGTGATGTAAAAATATAATGGCATTTATATCTCTGGACTCACCTTCGTGTGAGGTACCTTGTTGGATCCTGCGTTCGGTGGTTTATCGGGAGGTTACCCAACAGGCCAAGGTATTATACCGTTTGAAGCACGAGGTAGCCCTCAAGAGAGGACTCACGTACTTGAGCCGGTATAATTCAGGTTGGTTCTGCCACAACTAGCGCACTTGAGCCAGAATAATTCAGGCGGTTCTGCCACAGATGGTCTGCGCACTTGAACCGGAATAATTCAAGTTGTTCTGCCACAGGCTGGTATCAGAGCTAACAAGTGTACACCGGAGATATGATTGACCTTAAAAATATTTTTAGTATAAAACTGGACCAACAAGGTATTTTGTAAAAATTGCGTTGGTTTCGTTAAGTATTGTGCTTAGTACATAAAGCCCTAGAGGTTTATATGGGGGTTATCAGGTAGCTACTAATACATATATATACAGTACGTTTATAGTACTACTCTAATTTCCAACACTACCTTTCTGTAAAAACTTACTTTTGAGCACAATCAACTTTATATTCTGTAACGACGCATTCAACGATGAGGTAAGAGGGTAAGGATCCTCAGCCAACTGAGAGAGCTTGGCCTTCCCATCGGTGATGTGAACCGGACGCTGCTTGAGAGAACGCTATTTCTCAAGCAGTGGCCTACTTGAGATGCTGCCAATATACCAACGATAAGTTGATTATATTGGGAGTATATGGTTAGGCACAGGTATGGTGATCGCTGTTCATACCCCTATTTTATACGGTATCCCCATGAATACATTACGAAAGTAACGTATGTTAACATCGTCTGTATGACGGGAACTGTACGGATGTTGTTCCTATAAGTGAACAGTGATGTTTGAGAACGCTTTCATGACGTGCTGGCATGAAAGGTTCATGATATATGTGATTCTTTCTGTAGGTATACTAACCTCGACTCGATAGATTCTGAACGAATAGGATCTCTCGACTAGCTATTATAGGGAGAGACGTATATATACTATGCTACCGAAATTAATCACGTAAGTCCAAAAATATTTGGCTATTATTTTTTGTTGTGAGGACGAGTAGTACGTGCATGCATACTCATAATTAAACAAAGTAAATAAATTAAAAGGCTTGTTGTTATAAGGATAGCTAGAGTGTTGTTTATCACAATTGCAGTCTTGAAATGGTCATACAGACAGCCTTAGGGTTTAGTATCTTGGCATCTTTGTTTCATCCTTAAGATCTATATCATCCATCTCATTTCTAGCCTTTGCTATTACCAGAATCATGGCGGATTTTCTGAAGATCTTTTGGGACCACGAGGGACATGCTCACACCAATGCTTTGTATTGGGAGGGTTTTCCACGTCTCTTGTGGGAGTCACTTCAGTTGTTTAGCTACACCGAGCCACCGCATTATGATGGAATGGAGTATAGTGAAGAGGGTGTTCCTCGGTGCAGAGTGAAGATGACTATTCCCCAGCATCCATCTCGATCCCTGTGGCAGCCCATCGAGATTGATGTGGCTGGTCACCGTCTAGCAGACACTTTTGAAGCCACAGCTCTTGAAGCCATCAACATTTTCTGTGACCAGCATCCAGATGAAGTTGTTGGGTATCCTATTGGTTTCTTCCCTGCAGTAGATTCTTGTGACCCTGAGTGGACTTTTCGAGTATCACACTTTGGACACTTACTGGGAGATTTGACGGAAGAGACACTACATTCTACAATCAGGTTTATGAATGCACAATATCGTCATCAGATACTTTAGCGCCACAGTATGAGCCAGATGACCAGTGTAGCCCAAGGTTATCACAGAAACATTAGGCGGCAGATTACTCAGATCGAAGAGCTCCAAGCCACGGTCACTACTAAAGATGAAGTTATTGCACAGCGGGACGAAACCATCATTCACCGAGAGGATCAGATCATTGAGAGTGATGCATTAATCATTCAGCGCAACACCATCATCGAGTTTCTCCAAGAGCAAGTTCATGATCTTACTCTTGAGCTTGACGACGACATCACCCATATTGATATGCTTCATGAGCAGCCAGTACCTCCGGTCGCACTTGAGGAGTCTGAAAGTGAAGATGAAGAAGAAGACCCGGAAGAGATTGAAGGAGTTTCTGATCTTGATTCCGAGCATGGAGATCCCGAACCTAATCCTCAGCCCAATCATTCTTCTTCTGGCAGCCAGTTGTTTATGGGCAACCTCGACGATTTCTAGTCTCTTCAAAATCGTCGACATTCTAGATGCACTTAGTATAGTATAATGTGACATAGGGAGTGAGCAGTCTAGTTGGACTTAAGGGCCACTTGTTGTATTATATGTGGCATATGTAAGCATGGCTTGAGTGGTAATTGGTAGACTACTGAGATGGAACATAGTAATGACCACCAGTTTATGATCTATAACCCAAGTTCCTATCCGGTTATCTATTGAGCTATCTATCTATTGCACTATCTCCCTGTGTTTTATTTTTTTGCGGTATATTTCTGAAAATGGAAGCAAGTATTGGTGATTTCTAATGGACATCTTCCATTCCTCAGATGGTTGGCGCTACGCATGGAACCCCTGAAGGTTTTAGGACGGACCAGGCTAGCGGTTCCCAACAACCGCCACCACCACCACCAAATCTAGCAGAAGTAATGGCACGACAGACTGAACTCCTTGATTAGCTAGTGCAGGCACGGCAGAACCAGTTCCATCATCAGCAACGAGGTCATGATGAACATCTCTCTGCTAGTTACCAAGACTTCTTCAGCACGCAGCCCCCACTTTTTCATAAGATGGAAGAGCCTCTTGATGCGGATGCGTGGCTCCGCACTATTGAGTCCAAGTTTGCACTACTGTCCACACCATGCTCCGAAGCAAATAAGGCACTCTTTGCAGCACAGCAACTTCGTGGCATTGCTTGCATTTGGTGGGATCATTATTATGCCATGCAGCCAGAAGGACATGTAGTCACATGGAAAGAGTTTCGGACCGCCTTTAGGGCACATCATATTCCTGAAGGGCTCATTGAGCGGAAGCTCAATGAATTTTTAGCTCTTACCTATGGAACCCGCACCATAATGCAGTACACACAGGCTTTCAATCACCTGTGTCAGTATGCGGGTTATCATGCAAACACCGATGCCAAGAAGCAAGATCGTTTCCATCGTGGCCTGAACACCAAGCTCAAGGAACGACTGAATCTTGTTAAGACAGACACCTTCAATGAGCTGGTCAACATGGCGATTACTCAGGAAGATTGCATTTTAGCCCATAGGGCTGAGAAGAAGCAGAAGATACCCACTGGACCCTCGAGTGCTCAACCCCCGAGGTATCAGTTAGTCCAGAATACATCTCCACGAGTCCCACCCCAAAACAATCGGTCAGGCAGATGGGTAGCTAGACCCCCTCAGCAGTCTAGATTCAACAGGCCACCAGTGCCTCAGCGCCAACAGCAGCAGCAACAGTTTGGATTAAGGCCGAACTTTCCGCAGTTCAACCAGGGAAACAACAACAATCGTTGTTTCAATTGCGGCAGTTCATCGCATTTCATCAAAAATTGCCCTCAACCTAGAAAATCATTCCAAGGCAGACTTCCAACCCGAGCAGCAAGGGCCAAGGCAAGAAGCAAACTGTACAAGTCCGCCAACGAAGGGTGAATTTCATAACTCTCTCCGAACTTCCTGAGGGTGCACCAATAATGACGAGTACTTTCACTATACACCATCAACCTGCAGTTATACTTTTTGATTCCGGGGCAACCCATAGCTTTATCAGTCCAAAGTATGGAACAAAAGTAGGCTTGGATTTCTACCATACTAAAGGAACATATATGATAGCGACTCCTGGCGGTAAAATTGCTTCAAATCAAATTTGTAGAGATGTGCCAATTCAATTGGGTAGCAATTTGATAAGGACAGATTTAATTTTGTTAAAACTAGAAGGAATGGATATCCTACTAGCTATGGATTGGATGACTAGGCACCAAGTATCATTAGATATCTCTTCCCGAGTGGTTGAGATAGACTCACCTGATTTCAGAGCTACTACTCATCTTCCACATCGGGAATATATCAACTCTTGCGTTTATGCCATAGAAGGGATCAAGCTTGAGGACCTCCCTATCGTATGTGAGTACCCAGATGTTTTTCCAGATGATTTGCCCGGGATGCCTCCTGATAGGGATATTGAGTTTGTTATAGAGTTACAACCCGGTACAGCCCCCATCTCTAAAAGACCTTATCGTATGCCACCTAATGAGTTGGCAGAATTAAAAGTTCAACTCCAGGATCTTCTTGATAAAGGTTTTATTCATCCAAGTGCTTCACCATGGGGATGCCCAGCCTTGTTTGTGAAGAAAAAGGATCATAGTCTCAAACTAAGTGTAGACTATCACCCCCTCAATGCAGTAACCATCAAAAACAAATATTCTCTTCCCCGTATTGACATCTTGTTCGACCAATTAGCTAGAGCCAAAGTATTTCCAAAATTGACCTTCACTCTGGATATCACCAGATAAAGATTAAGCCCAGCGACATCCCAAAGACAGCATTCTCCACCAGATATGGACTTTATGAATATCTGGTTATGTCCTTTGGTCTTACCAACACCCCAGCATATTTCATGTATCTCATGAACTGTCTCTATGCCAGAGCTCGATAAATTCATCGTAGTATTCATCGATGATATTCTGATCTATTCCAAAAATCTAGAAGATCATGCTAGACATCTTCATTTTATTCTTCAGAGATTGCGAGAACACAACTTGTATGCCAAATTCTCCAAATGTGAATTTTGGCTAGATACAGTTAAATTTTTGGGTCACACCATCTCCAGTGATGGCATATCTGTTGATCCGAGTAAAGTCGAGGAAGTAATGGATTGGAAGCCCCCTACTTCAGTCCATCAGATCCGTAGTTTTCTTGGTCTTGCTGGCTATTATCGTCATTTCATCCCTGACTTCTCTAAAATAGCCAAGCCAATGACAGAATTAATAAAGAAAGGAGTTAAATTCTCCTGGAATGAGAAATGTGAAGAAGCATTCCACACTCTAAGAGCACACCTCACTACTGCTCCAGTTTTAGCTCAGCCAGATAATTCCAAACCTTTTGATATCTATTGCGATGCGTTGGGCATCAGACTTGGTTGTGTACTCATGCAAAACAACCGAGTAATTGCTTATGCCTCACGAGCACTTAGGACTCATGAACAAAACTATCCTACCCATGATCTTGAACTTGCAGCCATTATCCATGCACTTAAGATCTGGAGACACTATCTTATGGGTACTAAGTGCAACATCTATACTGACCATAAGAGCCTCAAGTACATTTTCACACAAGCAGATCTAAATATGAGACAAAGACGTTGGCTAGAGCTTATAAAAGATTATGATCTAGAAGTGCACTATCATCCAGGCAAGGCCAATGTGGTTGCGGATGCACTCAGCTGCAAAGCGCATTGCCATTGCTTATCAATAGAAGCCTTCAGTGAAACTCTCTACTGCGAAATGAGAAAGCTTAATCTTGAGATTATTCCTCAAGGTAGTTTGAATCATATAGTAGTTGAACCCACACCTCAAGATAGTATCATTATAGCACAACTACATGATGGAGTCAAAATCATCAAGCAACAGTTAACCAGGGAGAAGAAAAGCATAAGTGTTTTCAAGTAGATCACAAAGGAATTCTATGGTTCAAGGGACGTATAGTTGTACCCAAGGACCATCAGCTTCGTAAGCAGATTTTGGACGAGGCCCATCTGTTGTAACACCCTAAATTTCAAACTAGAGGTTTAAAATAAACTTGGTTAGTTGTTATTTAGAATTCACAATATTTAATTCAAATTCTTTTGAATTTAGAATGGTTAATCGTGAATTAAAGGTATTTATATTATCTATAAAAAGAAATATAAGGGAAAATAGGATATGTGCATTTCATGCCCTTTGCATTGTTTCTTTGGTTGTGGTTCATTTGGATTTAAATTTGAATTCAAAGTTCAAAAGCATTTGAATTTGCAAGTTTTCCTTTCTTTCTCTCTCTCTCCTTCTCTCTTGGGCCGGCCCATCTCCCTCTCTTCTTTTCTCTCCCTTCCTTTTCTTTTCCTTCCCTGCACGGCCCGGCCCATGGCCTCTCTCTCCCTCTCCCTTTCTCTTCCTTTCCACACGCAGCCCAGCTGGCCCGGCCGATTTTTCCCCGGTCCACCAGCCGCGTGCCCCCTCCCCTCCTTCTCTCTCTCGCGCTAACAGGCAGGGCCCGCCTGTCAGGCCTTTCGTCTCCCCCGCACTGGACCAGACTCGAACCCGAGTCCGGCTCGCCCCCGCATTTTCTCCGCCACCTCCGAGTCCAGATCCGAGCCTTAGCCATGGCCGGGAACGCGTTATCGCGTTTCTACGGCGAAGTCCGGCCGCGCGCCGCCATCCGAGCCGCCGCTGGCGTTACCCCGCCGCCGCCCGAGCCGTCCCCCGCGTCCCCACCGTCGGATCAAGATCCAACGGCCCAGATCTGATCTAACCCTGAGTCAATAGATCTGATTCCGGTCAACCCATGGCCTTTTTGCGGTTTAGCCCTTAAATTTCCTGGAAATCAACCCGCAGTCCACCACAGTTCAAAAGTAATCGCAATTAGGTCCTTTTTCTTCTGTTTAGGCCCCTGCCTTTTCCTAAAATAGAACCCGCCGTCCTTAACTCTTCTGTTTCTCAATCTAGCCCCTAGGTCTAAGGTTTAATTACGATCTAACCCTTAGTTTCTTCTGTTAGGGCCCTTCTAGTTTCAAACCTTTCACAAATAAGTCCCTGAAATCCTGTTTTAGCCCTAGTTTCTCCATTTTAACTCCATTTTCATCGATTCTTGCGCTCTCGCGATCCTTACGGCATGAGCAGTAGTTTTATTACATTATTTTGTTTTGTTTATATTGATTGGTGTACTGTTTCTTATTATTTGCATTTGTTTGCTTGTATGTGCTTGTGTACGACGATAGACGATACGCAGTTCGAAGGTCTGCAAGAGCCGAGCTTTGAAGAATTTCCTAAGCAGCAACAGTTTGCTAACGAAGGCAAGTGCTACTTGATCATGTTTCGGTCCTATTAATATTACAAATACACCTTTACTTTATATGCGTGCTTGTGTCTAGAATATGATGGACCCCAAGTTAAGGTTATGCCTAGTTTCAATTGAACTTCCTTGATTAAACCTGGTTATTTATATTCATGTTGTAGTTACGCTAGTTGCTGTTACATAGATTTTGGTTGGATAACCTGGACATCATGATAATGTTTTACTTATGTTCTGGAATATCGATTGGTGATAAATAAGATTATTGAATCAATTGGAACATGGAGAACCACCCAGGAAAATAGTACAACCACAATACTATATGGCTCTGGTCTTGGCTAATTAATTAGAAACTTTAGCTTATGATAATCTTACCGAAAGGGCAAGAGGGGTTGCATCGTCGGGGTATAGCTCGGTCCTCTTGAGGGTGAGATATGGTCCTGGGTAAGGTTTTGCCTCATTAGGGAGAGTTATGACCGCTTTGACTTGAAACCTTAGCAGATTTGTCATAAGTTAGGGAAACTTTGTAAAGGCCTCGTAGTGAATCCCTGCCACTCACCTTGGAAGTGTTTAAGGGCCTTGCAAACCCAGGCATCAAGGGAAACATGAGTTGTGGGTAAAGTATACAACCTCTGTAGAGTGAAAACTGATATATCAGCCGTGCTCATGGTTAAGAGCGGCTTGGACACTCACATGATAATTAAACTTAAAGACAATCTAAACTGCTGATTCTTGTTTATTTATCTCTGTGTTATGGATTGAATCACCTCAGATAGTTTCTTTAAGGGCTGGTATAAACTTACACTTAGCTAATGCTCGCCTAATTAAAACTCGACCAACTAAAAATGCGTACCGTAGTCAGACCATGTCAGCTTTTCCTTGGTTATAGCCTTGCATGTCATATAATTTACTCCACTTGCTAAGTACAAACCATAAGTGTACTCACACTTGCTTTATTAAAACAATGCTGCTCAGAACAAGATAATTGCCCGGTGTTCCCCAAAGACTTTGAAGAATACTAGGCGTATGTCTCCTAGTCATCTGCCTGTGAAGTTGAAGTCCGCTGCCATTTATCGATGTTTATTTATTCGCTTAAGACTAAGACTGTCGGTCATGTAATAAAGTACTATTATACTCTATTCATTAATGCATTGTTTCGGATATTCGCTTGTGACATCTACTGTATGTGCGGAACTTGACCCTGGCGCACATATGGGATGCATTCGGTTTCCTCTCCTAAACCGGGTGTGACAGAAGTGGTATCAGAGCTGTGTTGACTGTAGGACGTTAGCCTAGTTAGTGGTGGTCGAATTTTAAGTCTTATCTTTCTTAGGAACCAAGCTTCTGCCTGCTTGCTTTTGAAAACTGCTTATTTCTTGGTTATGTCACTACCTCTTTTTCTCCTTGAACTCATGCTTGTCTCCCAAGTGTGTTGATGTTTTACAAAAATGCAATCTTGCTTTAAGGTCACCCATAGCATTTTCTAAATGTCCTCTATCTTGCGTTGCCCTCACTTTTGTTATAGATGGCCAGAAACAAGCAGACCACTCGTAAGAGCACCCGTGGACCACCGCATCCGATCCATCATCCACAGAAGGTGTCTGACCCAGAGGACGACGACTACTACTACTACAACCATCCTAATGGGGGATGGGCGGACATCGACACTAAGGAGGAGCCCATGGAGCTGCCAGAGGACCATCCCGAGGTCTCAAGTGGCAGCAATGAGGATCCTGCAGGAGGAGATGGTGATGATTTAGGTGCCGCAGATGGAGATGAGAATGAGGATGGTGATGACGACTCAGGTGCACTAGGTGATGACGATGACGATCCAGATGATGATCCAGAGCCAGCCACCGCCACAAGCCCACCACCACCTGAGCCTCACTATGAGAAGCAGATACTTCACTTGGACTCTGTCGAAAGTCCATTCCCCGCGCTTCTCTGGAGGGCCATGCAGAGGATTGGCTTTCCGCTGAAGCCATGTTATGAGGCCCACTTGTTCAAGAATGCACAGCAGGAGGAAGAGTGGTTGGTGGCAGTGGTGATCCGTGTTCCGGATGAGAGACCTGGCTGCCGGGTGGAGTACTCCAAGCACATTGACGAGGTGCCCAGGAGGACCTTGGCCGCAGGGACTAGTGAAGCTGCCAGGAGAGCGCTCTACTATCTCTGCCATGCTTACAAGTATGAACTCCAGGGCACTGAGTTTCAGCAGTTTCCACGGTGCAAGAGGGGAGCCACTTGTGCGCAGATTCCTGCCCCACCCCTTGGGGAAGGAAGCCTGCTCATGGACACTATACAGGAGTTGGTCGCCGCTCTCAGCACGGATCTAGATGCAGCCGGAGCAGAGATCCAGGAGGTCAAGAAAAAGCTGATAAAGACCATCAGGAAGAAGGCAATTCTAGAGGCTCGGCTGAGAGGAGATCCAGAGTTACCCCCGGAGTACGACAATGATGAGCCGAGGGAGTATCTACCTAAGTCACCTTCTCGCAAGCGCGTTCACTATGGAGAGCCCGGCTACCTCACCAGCTATCGTTAGAGAGGATAGATTTAGGAATTAAGATAGGAGTATATTTTCTTTCTAGATAGAAGTTTTCTAAGAGTCTTTTGTAATCGCTAGTCCGAACGATTTTAATAGTGTGTTAAATTAGATTAATGTGAAGGTGTGCTTGGTTTTGTGAAAACGGTGTGATTTGGATCTTTGTAATGATTGTGATAGATTGTGGAGTGATGACCATAATCATATCAAGTTATTAATACAAATAGATAGTTTAGTAAAATCTTGGGGTTGTCTACCTCCTTTGCTATCTTTATCTTACCCTTGCTCCTACCCTTTTTCCATGATTGATTTCATGAGTCTCATTTTTCTAACCCAATTAGATGGTGAACACCAGGTCCGGGTCAAGAGTTGATCAGCCTGCAGTGCCGCGATGGAGGATGCGCAACAACACCAACCTCAATCCGCAGCCAAGCCAACCGCATCAGGCGCCACCCGCAGGGATGGAGCAGTTTCTCGCCGCCCAGACTCAGCTGCTTACCCAAATGGCGAACACCATCGCCAACATGCAGGCTCAGATGAACCAAGCTCCACCACCTCCACCACCACTAGCAAGAGACAGGCACAAGGAGTTCATGAGTCACAAACCTCCCTCGTTCTCGCACTCATCTGATCCTCTAGAAGCTGATGACTGGATCAAGACAGTGGAGAAAATGCTGAACATCGCCCAGTGTACTGACAGGGAGAAGGTCCTTTATGCGTCAGGCAGATTGGAGGGGACCGCAGCAGATTGGTGGGATGCTTACACCGCAGCCCACGACACTCCCAACACCATCACCTGGCAGGAGTTCAGGAATCGGTTCCGGGAGCACCACATATAGAAGGGTCTGATGAAGCTCAAGAAGAAAGAGTTCCTTGCACTGAAACAGGGGTCTATGTCTGTGAGTTAGTACCGAGACAAGTTCATCCAATTGTCTCGCTACGCTCCCGCAGATGTAGCCGATGACGAAGAGAAGCAGGATCATTTCAGGGAGGGTCTGATTGGTCCTATCAAATATCAGCTGATGGTGCATACTTTCGAGAACTTCCAGAAAATGATGGACAATGCTATCCTGGTGGAGCGTGCTCACCAGGAGATGGGTGAGCAGAAAAGGAAGTTTGAGCCCTCAGGGTAGATCAACAACAATACCTACCCTCGTTACACGCCTCCGCAAGGAACACCTTTCCGCCCAGGAGGACAGAATGTCAACTTCAGGCAGAGTCAGTACCAGCGCTTCAACCAACATGGTCAGCAGCACCAGCAAGCTCAGCACACAGGTCAGTCAGTGCAGCGTTCCAACTTTCCGCAGAATCGCCAGGGCACTCCTACGGGCACACCGATGAGAAACAACATCCTTGCTCCCGCCGGTGGTAATACTTGTTTTAGATGTGGTGAGGTGGGACACTATGCCAACCGTTGTCCTAAAGGAAATGGCCAGAACACTCCAGGCCAGTTCAACAATAGCGGACAGAGGTAGACCCCGCAGCAGCAGTAGCCCAGAAACAACAATCAGATGCCGCAGAGCAACAAGGGTCAGCAGAACTTCGTTCGCGGGCGTGTGAACCATGTCACCGCGGTTATACCCGGGGAGCCGATGTGGTGAACGGGTGATGGGGAAACAATGTCTGGCCATATGTTTTGGGTTGTTTCCAGCACTCCTAGCTGCACCCTCCTAACCACGGTGTGTTCGGCCATGGCCGGCAACATCATGGTTTTCGGCTAGGTTTTTTGCCTCTCGTGACCTACAACACACGTGTGATGGCTGAATTCATCCCTCCATCTTCCGTTTCTACCCGTTTGCATATGATTTCATGTTTTGGGAAATGAGGTCAACGACACACGAGTGACCATCCAAATCGTCGAACCCACACCGGCTAGCCTTAACAAGCCCCTATACCACCTCGCAACGTCGGGGGTGGCGAGCCGCCTCCGTCGCCGCGATCCTCAGCTCGCGTTGACTACGTCCCTGCCCTTTGTACACACTGCCTGTCACTCCTACCGATTGAATGGTCCGGTGAAGTATTCGGATCGCGGCGACGGAGGCGGTTCGCCGCCCCCGACATCGCGAGAAGTCCATTGAACCAGATGGGGGCCGGCGATGCGCCCCGGTCGTATGCGGAACGGCTTCTGCTGGTCCGCCGATCGGCTCGGGGCGTGGACTATTGTCGGCTGCGCCGGCGGCCTAAGCCTGGGGGCCTTAGGTGCCTCTAGTAGCCGTCGTCGGCACGGCCGGTTCTTGCACGCCTAACGGCGTTTCTAGGTTAGCGCGCAGTTCGGCACCGTAACCCGGCTTCCGGTTCATCCCGCATCGTCAGTTCTGCTTACCAAAAATGGCCCACTTGGAGCTCCCGATTCCATGGCACGGCTGCTTCGCACAGGAGGCTCAGAACGTTGTGTTCGGTATGTTCCTTGTCAACTCAGCCCCTACATCTGTTTTATTTGATTTCGGGGCATCGCATTCCTTTATTTCTGCCCAGTTTGTTGCAAAATATGGCATATCCGTGCATTCCATGCCCAACCACATGCTAGTTAGTTCACCTGGGGGAAATATGAAAGCCTTGTATCAGTGCTTAGGCGTCAGTTTCAAGATTGTGGGCAGAGAGTTCCGTGCAAACTTTGGGCTGGGTTCCAAGGGAATTGTCATACTCGGAATGGGATGGCTGAGCAAGGTTGATGCAGTAATTCAGTGTGCCAAAAGATCAGTACTTCTCACTAGCCCAGAAGGTGAAAGATTCAAGTTCGTTGCAATGCTCCCGTCAGCAGTAGATTGTGCAGTGAATCAGTTGAAGGCAAATTCGATTGAGGACATCAGAGTTGTCAGCGAGTACCCGGATGTCTTCCCTGATGATTTTCCAGGTATGCCCCTTGAACGTGACATTGAATTCATCATAGATCTTCTACCTGGTGCGGCACCTATTGCTAAAAGGCCATATAGAATGTCAGTTGGCGAATTAAAAGAACTTAAGAAACAGTTGAAAGAATTGTTAGATAAACAGTACATTCGTCCTAGTTCTTCACCTTGGGGAGCACCCGTGATATTCGTGGACAAGAAGGACGGTACACAGCGGATGTGTGTTGACTACAGGGCCTTGAATGAGGTGACTATCAAGAACAAGTATCCATTGCCATGTATAGAAGACTTGTTTGATCAGTTGAAGGGAGCTAAGGTATTCTCCAAGATTGATCTGAGGTCAGGATATCACCAGCTGAGGATACAACCTTCGGATATTGCCAAGACAGCTTTCACTACCAGATAAGGGCTATATGAGTACACAGTCATGTCATTTGGGTTGACTAATGCTCCAGCTTACTTCATGTATCTGATGAATAAGGTGTTCATGGAGTATCTTGATAAGTTTGTGGTGGTATTCATCGATGATATTCTGGTGTACTCCAGGGATGAGGAGGAACATGAGGGGCATTTGAGACTTGTTTTGCAGAAACTCAGGGATAACCAGTTGTATGCGAAGCTCAGCAAATGTGAATTCTGGTTGGAGGAGGTCTCGTTCCTTGGTCATGTTATCACCAGGGGAGGTATTGCATTAGATCCAGGGAAGGTTAGAGATGTGCTGAATTGGAAGCCACCTACGACAGTGTCGGAAATCCGGAGTTTCTTAGGAGTCGCGGGATATTACCGGAGATTTATAGAAGGCTTCTCTAAGATAGTGAAACCTCTTACTTCGCTACTAGAGAAAGACAAGAAGTTTGAATGGTTAGAGGCATGCCAAAACAGTTTTGATGAGTTGAGAAAAAGGCTGACGACCGCACCGGTGTTAGCTATGCCCGATATTCACAAGAGTTTTGACATCTATTGTGATGCTTCTAAGTAGGGTCTTGGCTGTGTGTTAATGCAAGAGGGACATGTGATTGCATATGCATCCTGTCAGTTGAGAAAGCATGAGCAGAACTATGCTACACACGACTTGGAGCTAGCAGCAGTGATACATGCTCTGAAGATATGGAGGCATTATCTGTTGGGTCACAAGTGTCAGATATACACCGATCATAAGAGTCTGAAGTATATTTTCACTTAGAATGATCTCAACCTGAGACAATGAAGATGGTTAGAGCTCATCAAGGATTATAATCTGGAGACACACTATCACCCAGGGAAAGCAAATGTAGTTGCTAATGCCTTGAGTCGCAAGAGTCATGTGAATGCGATCATGGTTAGCCAGATGCCACGGGAGTTGTGTGAAGAGTTTGAACGGCTCAATCTAGGGTTTGTCACTCATACGGAAGGAATCACTATAGAGGTAGAGCCAACCCTCGAGCAGGATATACGGAAGGGTCAGCTTGAGGATCCTAAGATACACGAGGTAAGGGAGATGATAGAAGGAGGCAAGGCACCAGAATTTACCAAAGATGAACACGGAATAGTATGGTTCCAAAAGAGGATATGTATGCTCGATGTGGATCATCTCCGAGAGAAAATTTTGCAGGAAGCTCATGACTCAGCTTATTCTATCCATCCTAGCAGTACCAAGTTGTATCAAGATTTGAAGGGGAAATATTGGTGGTATGGTATGAAACGTGATGTTGCATCTCATGTGGCGCTATGTGATGTGTGTCAGAGGGTCAAGGCAGAACATCAGAGACCAGCCGGTTTGTTACAACCATTGAAGGTGCCAGAATGGAAGTGGGAAGAAATCGGTATGGATTTCATCGTGGGGTTGCCACGCACCCGAGATGGTTATGATTCTATATGGGTTATAGTGGATCGATTGACCAAGGTGGCTCACTTTATACCAGTGAAGGCTACCTACACTGGGGCACGATTAGCGGAGTTGTACATCTCCCAGGTTGTGTGTTTGCATGGGGTACCCAAGAAGATAGTGTCAGATAGAGGCACTCAGTTCACGTCTCGGTTTTGGTAAAAGTTGCATGAGTCAATGGACATGAAGTTGAACTTCAGCTCCACTTATCATCCGCAAACTGATGGACAGACAGAAAGGACCAACCAAGTGTTGGAAGATATGCTTAGGGCTTGTGCCCTAAAACATGGAGGCAGTTGGGATAAGACCTTACCGTTCGCAGAGTTCTCTTACAACAACAGTTATCAGGCCAGTTTAAAGATGGCACCGTTCGAGGCATTGTATGGCAGGAAGTGCAGGACTCCATTGTATTGGAGTGAGACAGGTGAAAGTCAGTTGTTCGGGCCTGAGATCATTAAAGAGGCTGAAAGACAGGTACAGATTGTTCGTGAGAACTTGAAGGTGGCTCAGTTGAGGTAGAAAAGTTATGCAGATACTCGACGATGAGAGTTGACCTTTGAGGAAGGAGACTATGTGTATCTGAAGGTGTCACCCATCAGAGGTTTGCGCAGGTTCAAGGTCAAAGGGAAGTTGTCGCCTCGTTACATTGGTCCGTTCAAGATCCTAGAACGGAAAGCGAGGTGGCTTACCAACTAGAGTTACTTGCGCGGTTGTCAGATGTGCACAATGTGTTCCATATATCACAGTTGAAGAAGTGTTTGAGGGTAACCGAGGAGCAGTTGCCACTAGAGAAACTGGATGTGCAGGAGGATTTGAATTATACGGACCACCCGGTCAAGATACTGGACACAGCAGAGAGAATTACCCGGAGTAAGAGGATATGGATGTGTAGGGTTCAGTGGAGTCACCATGCAGAGAATGAGGCTACTTAGGAACGAGAGGACGAGTTACATGCAGAATTTCCTCAGCTCTTTGCTAGCCCAACCGAATCTCGAGGACGAGATTCCTTTTAAGGGGGGTAGGTTTGTAACACCCTAAATTTCAATCTAGATGTTTAAAATAAACTTGGTTAGTTGTTATTTAGAATTCACAATATTTAATTCAAATTCTTTTGAATTTAGAATGGTTAATCGTGAATTAAAAGTATTTATATTATCTATAAAAAGAAATATAAGGGAAAATAGGATATGTGCATTTCATGCCCTTTGCATTGTTTCTTTGGTTGTGGTTCATTTGGATTTAAATTTGAATTCAAAGTTCAAAAGCATTTGAATTTGCAATTTTTCCTTTCTTTCTCTCTCTCTCCTTCTCTCTTAGGCTGGCCCATCTCCCTCTCTTCTTTTCTCTCCCTTCCTTTTCTTTTCCTTCCCTGCACGACCCGGCCCATGGCCTCTCTCTCCCTCTCCCTTTCTCTTCCTTTCCACGCGCAGCCCAGCTGGCCCGGCCGATTTTTCCCCGGCCCACCAGCCGCGCGCGCCCCCTCCCCTCCTTCTCTCTCTCGCGCTGATAGGCGGGGCCCACCTATCAGGCCTTTCGTCTCCCCCGCACCGGACCGGACTCGAACCCGAGTCCGGCTCGCCCCCGCATTTTCTCCGCCGCCTCTGCCACGGGCCAACCATCAGGCAGAGGGTAGGGCCACGGTACAGGCAGAGCTGAGTCGTCAGGAGGATTACCTGAACAAAAGTTACAAGGCAAGACTGAGTATTCTAATACTCAGCAAGGCTTACCCGTTCATGGTATACTTAGCCATGTACCTAGACTTATGAAGGCTTATAATGGTTCTAGGTTTAGTTTTCAGCTGAAAAGCAACAAAGAATAGATCCTTAGTTTCAACTTTTAGCTTTCAGGTTCTAGTTGATTATCCATTCTAGGTAAGCACCTATAACTAAGCAAGCATGGTATAATCTTTGGTCAAACATCATCCTTGATAACCATATAATTGCTCTTGTTACTCTATGTGGTAAAGGGATCAAGCAGTCTCAATCTCCGCGAGAAACGGACGATTCCTGAATCGAATTTCAGCCTTGCAAGGGTAAACCTAACTCACACGCTTGGAACATCCAACGATAGTTCCGAAGCAACCGTTTACCTTTCATTCCGACTCGTGGATCAGATCCACCACAAGCGACTGCAGGACCAAACGCACTTCCAAAGTGCAGGACGTACGCCTGTAGCGCGGCTACATGTCCGTACTCCTGATTGCCCAGCAACACGTATTCCCACACGTCGAATCGAGTAACAGGAAGAACCAAAATACGAGTAGTGGGAGGTATGTCCACTCCTCGGGCCGATTGGTTACTAGGCTTACCACTTACCATATTTCGCGGCATGTGGCTAGTACTTTCAAACGCTTAACCACCGCTACCACACACTGCGACCTTATCAAATTCAACAGCACAGACGGGGTATCATCTCAACCATGATACCTCACAAAACTCCCGTCCGTCGTCCTTATAGTGACTGCAGGAATATAAACATTACAACTCCTATAAAGCTCGCGAGTGACAGGCAATCACTCGACTTCTACCGGTCCTATTAGCATAGCAGCTATTTGGACTCAAGTTCTAATGTTCAGTACATCGGTTCATAGAATTATGCAACTAGGGTTTCAAGCAATTCCTAAGAACTTAATGCACGGAATTATATAACTAGATATAGATTGCAGTGTAAATAAAATAGTGGGTTATGTCCGGGGCTTGCCTTCTTGCGTAGGGTTGGGGGCAGTAATGCCAAAGTTTTCCGAACTTTGGTTCGGAGCTTCAGTTAGACCTTCGATGGCGTTCTCGGGGTCTTCAGAAACTTCTACGGCTTGATCCAAGATCAGCTCGTAGTCACCGTCGGTGAGAGTAGTCGGGTGATAGAGTCGGAGTGCCCGATCTTTCGGTGAGTGGAGTTAATTTCGATCTGGTGGAAGATGACCCTCACGATCCGACTACGACGAGCGAGCCCGAAGCGCCAATGCAATCGCTGAACCAACTTCCTGTGGTTACCGACCTTGTTGATGCAAGATCAGCCTGATCACGAAGATCGTTTCCTGCACGCAATCGAAGAACGAACAAGAAAAAGATGCGAGCAATCACAATATCACTCGAAGGTGGAGTTCTGAATCTCACGAGGACAGCGCGTATTTGCGCGTGTTCGAGAGTAGCTAAAGCTAGATGTAAAACAAAACTCAAGTCTGGAAAACAATGATGACTCTATCTAAATAGAGGAAGGGAGGGGCGCAACCCTAGGAAAGGGCGGCCAGGAAGGGGGCGCAGCCCCTAGTGGTGGTCAGCCCTAGGCGCCCACGCAAAGGCCTCAGTTGGGCCAGCATCTATTCTTCTGGGCCTTCGTTCTTCAGTAGCATGACGAAGTTTAGTTCTCTTGCACGGGCCCGAGTGATTGGCCCAAAAGGAGGTGGCGCCTGGGGTGGAGGAGCATCTGGTGTCGCCGGAAAAGGTGCTGCTGGCGTAGACGTACTCGTGTTGTAGTTGATGTCCTCATCATCCTCCCCTTCTAGAACTGAAGTCGTCCTCGACGGCAACTCCTCATCCTCGCCCACATATGGCTTCAAATCTGCAACATTAAAACTAGTGGAAACACCAAGCTCCGCAGGCAGGTCAAGGACATAAGCATTATCATTAATCTTGGTTAGCACCTTAAAAGGACCAGCAGCACGAGGCATCAATTTAGAACGGCGTAAAGTAGGAAACCGATCCTTTCTCAAATGCAACCAAACCATATCACCAGGTTCAAAAGTAACAAGTTTTCGACCTTTACTACCAGCAACCTGATATTTAGCATTAGCAGCAGCAATGTTTTGTTGAGTCTGTTCATGCAAATTAATCATGTGTTCAACATGGGCAACAGCATCTATGTGTGGGGCGTCCGCAGCATCAAGCGAAAACAAATCAATAGGCGCCCGAGGAATATAACCATAAACAATCTGAAAAGGGCACATCTTTGTAGAAGAATGTGTTGCATGATTATAAGCAAACTCAACATGAGGCAGGCAATCTTCCCAACGTTTCAAATTTTTGTCTAAAACAGCCCTAAGCATGGTTGACAAAGTTCTATTAACCACCTCAGTTTGTCCATCAGTCTGAGGGTGACAAGTTGTGCTAAACAGCAATTTAGTTCCCATTTTATTCCAAAGTGATCTCCAAAAATGACTGAGAAACTTAGCATCACGATCAGAGACAATTGTATTCGGAATACCATGCAAACGAATAATCTCGTGAAAGAACAATTCAGCAACACTGCTAGCATCATCAGTCTTATGACATGGTATAAAATGAGCCATTTTGGAGAATCTATCAACAACCACAAAAATGCTATCCCTCCCCTTCTTAGTTCTAGGCAATCCCAAAATAAAGTCCATAGAAATATCAAGCCAAGGGGAAGTAGGGACAGGCAAAGGCATATACAAACCATGGTTGTTCAGTCGTGACTTAGCTTTCTGACAAGTAGTGCAGCGGGCAACAAGGCGCTCGACATCACGGCGCATCCGGGGCCAAAAGAAGTGGGCGGCCAGTACCTCATGCGTCTTGTAGACGCCAAAGTGTCCCATGAGACCGCCTCCGTGTGCTTCCTGTAACAACAAAAGACGAACCGAGCTTGCTGGAACACACAGCTTGTTAGCGCGAAATAGGAACCCATCCTGCAAGTAAAATTTGCCCCATGGTTTGCTGTCCATACAATGAGCTAAGATATCTTTAAAATCAGCATCATCAACATATTGATCTTTCACAGTTTGCAAGCCAAAGATTTTAAAATCTAACTGGGACAGCATGGTATATCGACGAGACAAAGCATCTGCAATGACATTTTCCTTCCCATTCTTGTGTTTAATAATGTAAGGGAAAGACTCAATGAATTCTACCCAATTAGCATGACGACGGTTCAGATTTGTTTGGGTACGAATATGTTTCAAAGCCTCATGATCAGAATGGATGATAAACTCGCGATGCCAAAGATAGTGCTGCCATGTTTGCAAAGTGCGAACTAAAGCATAAAGCTCCTTATCATAAGTAGAATATCTCAGGCTAGCACCGCTTAATTTCTCACTAAAATAAGCAACCGGTTTTCCTTCTTGTAACAAAACAGCACCTAGCCCAATACCGCTAGCATCACATTCAAGCTCAAACACTTTATTAAAATCGGGCAATTGCAAGAGGGGAGCATGTGTTAATTTATCTTTCAAAGTGTTGAACGCTACCTCCTGCGAGTCGCCCCAAGCAAATGGCGCACCTTTTTTTGTAAGCTCGTGCAAAGGGGCTGCAATGGAGCTGAAATCACGGACGAACCGACGGTAGAATCCTGCAAGTCCAAGAAAGCTCCGAATCTGTGTAACCGTCGTCGGTGTAGGCCATTCCCGAATGGCATCAATCTTGCTGCTGTCCACCTCAATGCCCTGCGGAGTCACAACATAGCCAAGAAACGAAACACGTTGCGTGCAAAAGATGCATTTTTCCATGTTACCAAATAAGCGAGCTGCACGCAACGCATCAAGAACAGCACTCAAATGTTCTAAATGCGCTTCCATAGTCTTGCTGTAAATAAGGATATCATCAAAATAGACAACAACAAACAATCCTATGAAGGGCCTTAGAACTTCATTCATCAAACGCATAAAGGTGCTGGGAGCATTAGTCAAACCAAACGGCATAACCAACCATTCATATAACCCAAATTTCGTTTTAAAAGCCGTTTTCCATTCATCACCCAATTTCATTCGAATCTGATGGTAACCACTACGCAAATCAATTTTAGTGAAAAGAATGGCGCCACTAAGCTCATCTAGCATATCATCAAGGCGTGGTATAGGGTATCGATAACGAATGGTGATGTTATTAATAGCGCGACAGTCTACACACATACGCCATGAGCCATCTTTCTTTGGAACAAGTAACACAGGAACTGAGCAAGGGCTAAGAGACTCACGAATGTAACCCTTGTCAAGCAACGCCTGCACCTGGCGCTGGATCTCCTTCGTCTCATCCGGATTTGTACGGTATGGTGCGCGGTTCGGAAGCTGTGCGCCGGGAATGAGATCGATCTGATGCTCAATTCCACGGAGCGGGGGAAGACCCGGTGGCAAGTCTTTGGGAAAGACATCAGCGTACTCCTGCAAAAGGTTAGCAACCGCAGGAGGAATATCCAAAGACGGTGCATCATCAAGTGAAACGAGCATACTAGAGCATACAAGTGCATAGCAGGGCAAGTGAGCATCGCGGAGATCATCAAAATCAGCACGTTGAGCAAGTAAAACAGGAGCATTCAACTTGATTTCAGAATTAGAAGTCGATGGTGATGGTTCAAGTTGTTTAGCATTCCTAGCAGCTCGAGCAAGATCATCTTTAACAATTTGTTCAGGTGTCATTGGATGTATAATTATTTTCTGACCCTTAAACATGAAAGAATAATGATTCGAACGACCATGATGCAAGCTATCAGTATCATATTGCCAAGGTCTACCAAGTAACAAAGAGCATGCTTCCATGGGAATAACATCACAATCGACAAAATCAGAATAAGCACCCATGGAGAAAGGAACACGCACGGACCGTGTTACTCTAATTTTGCCACCATCATTAAGCCACTGAATGTGATATGGATTTGGATGCTTACGAGTGGGTAAGGACAACTTCTCGACCAGCATGGTACTCGCCAAGTTGTTGCAGCTGCCGCTGTCGATGATGATGCGAATCGACCACTCCTGCACAACGCCCTTTGTATGGAACAGAGTGTGTCGCTGATTCTTCTCGGGCGGGACGACCTGTGTACTAAGAACACGCTGCGCAACAAGACTTTCATACCTATCGGCGTCGCCCGGGTTGACATGTAACTCCGCCTTAGCTGCATGGTCAGTGGCAAGCATAGTATGATGAGTGTCCTCGGAATCACTAGCGGACGAGTACTCACCATTGTCACGTATGAGCAAGGTGCGCTTGTTTGGGCAGTCCCGAATCATGTGCCCAAATCCTTTGCAACGATGGCACTGAATATCCCGTGTACGTCCTGTGGAAGGAGCAGCGCCTGTGGACGGGGGTGCTGCAGGTTTGGCCGGCCTCTCGCGCGGTGTAGTGCTGGTCGTGGATGGCGCATGCAGGGCAGGTGCCGAGCTGGTTGCCGGGCTTCTTCCTGCAAAAGAGTTAGAAAATGTCTTCGAGCGGCGACCCTGCACTTCACGTTCAGCTTTGCAAGCATATGCAAACAATGTGGTCATATCATTATATTCCTTATAATCAAGTATGTCCTGAATTTCGCGGTTCAAACCACCGCGAAAACGTGCCATAGCAACGTCGTCTGTCTCAAACAAACCACAATGAATCATACCTTTTTGTAGCTCCTGATAGTAGTCCTCAACAAATTGTTGACCTTGTCGAAAGCACTGCATTTTTTCAAGCAAATCTCGTGCATAATATGAAGGGACAAATCTGTGTCGCATGGCAGCTTTTAATTGAGTCCAAGTGGTGGGAGGGGGATGTTTTTGCTTATATTCACGCCACCAAATTAAAGCAAAATCAGTAAATTCACTAATAGCAGCTTTAACTTGAGAACTAGCAGGAATGTCATGGCATGAAAATTTCTGGTCGACCTCTAGTTCCCAATCAAGATATGCAGCAGGATCATATTTGCCAGTAAAAGATGGAATTTTAAATTTAATCTTAGCAAATGGGTCATTATGTTGATGGCGTACCACACGGCGGGCACGACCGCGACAAGCTCCCTCATCCGGCTCCGTGTCACCGCCATAATCCTGCTGCAACTCCGTGATCGTTGTGTTCAATGCGTCTAGCCGTGCCACAATGGTGTCGAGCGTGGTCCTAGCGGCCGTTTGAGCGAGGTCGAGCTGATCGAACCTCTCGGTCGATGACGTGATCGTCGAGTCAAGCCGTTCATGCATCGTCTTGATGTCCGCAGCAAGGCCGTCAACTCGTGTCCGCATGTCCTGCAGCTGTTCATCCGCTGTGCCTTTGTCTCCTGCCATAGTTAGCGCAAACACAAAAACAAAGCCGACGACGACAAGGGTGTAACGGCTCACAAGGCGCTCACAGTAGTGCTGTTATCAAGTTCTTATCCGTTCGTACCAAGCACACAGGGGTGATCTGCAATCAACAGGTAGAACCGGCGAAAGATTGGAGGAGCGATTGCCTGGAGAAACAAAGTCTGCTCGTCGTAGAACTATGTGGAGTTCTGGGTAGGCTGCACTCAATTCAAGGGTTAGCACAATCAAACAATATTGCAAGGTTGAATTATAGTGCCAAACACATAATCAAAGCTGCTGGAAACAAAGTGCAAAAGGTGAGCAAGGGTATGGGGGGCAAAGGAAAAAAAACACAAGAGAGAAAACAAGGAACCTGGGCGTCCTGCGGAGAACGCCCAAACGAAGGTAACCTCCTTTCGGTTTCCCCCTGTTTTGTTTCGGCGTTTCTGTTTTTTTTTTTTTGCCAAGAGTCCTCAAAACCGATAATATGAACACAGAGGATCTCAAACAGCAAGTTACGACACACACTTTTTCCGAAAGTACAGGGGTATTCCGGTAAAAAGAAGATACTCTCTCTCTCTCTCTCTAGAGTAAGGCGAACCTCAGAATATGGTACCAAGAAAGAGAGATACGGATGTGAAAAACTGGCACGGCGTGGGGAAGGGGGGGGGGAAAAAAGACCTGGGCAGGTGACCGAGTCGGTCACGGCGCGTTGTGGAGGTGGGGTGGAGGGAAAGGCGATCGAGTCTGATTCGGTCCCGACGTGTGTAAGGGGAATGTGCGGCCGTCCTGTGCCCGGACTCCTTGCCCGTTCCTCTTTTTTTTTTGACTTTCCTTTTTTTTTGATTGCTTTCTTTCCTTTTTTTTTTTTGGACTTTCCTTTCACACAGGAGTGCGGGAGGACGAAACAGGGCCGGCGGCGCTACGGCACGTGTGACCAGGACGCGATCAGGGAAGAAGGGTGCGGCGTGTGTGGTAGGGTTGCGGCGTGCGTGGGGCAAAAAGGAAGGCGAGTAGCAAGATGGAAGGGTGGCGCACTAGGTGTGAAGAGACAGGAACAAGGCGATGAGAAAATAAAAACACAAGTAACCAGCAACAATTGAAGTGTACAGCACACAAATTCAACAACGCAAGTATTGAAAGAATGCGCGAGGCTAAAAAGGTTGCTGGGACAAGATCTAACCTGAAAATAAATTTTTGTTTTGGTTTTGGTGGACTGTAGGAAGGGCAAAAGAAAAACACTCGATAAACTCACCGATCAACCTGGAAAGCTGATACCACTTGATAGAGTCGGAGTGCCCGATCTTTCGGTGAGTGGAGTTAATTTCGATCTGGTGGAAGATGACCCTCACGATCCGACTACGACGAGCGAGCCCGAAGCGCCAATGCAATCGCTGAACCAACTTCCTGTGGTTACCGACCTTGTTGATGCAAGATCAGCCTGATCACGAAGATCGTTTCCTGCACGCAATCGAAGAACGAACAAGAAAAAGATGCGAGCAATCACAATATCACTCGAAGGTGGAGTTCTGAATCTCACGAGGACAGCGCGTATTTGCGCGTGTTCGAGAGTAGCTAAAGCTAGATGTAAAACAAAACTCAAGTCTGGAAAACAATGATGACTCTATCTAAATAGAGGAAGAGAGGGGCGCAACCCTAGGAAAGGGCGGCCAGGAAGGGGGCGCAGCCCCTAGTGGTGGTCAGCCCTAGGCGCCCACGCAAAGGCCTCAGTTGGGCCAGCATCTATTCTTCTGGGCCTTCGTTCTTCAGTAGCATGACGAAGTTTAGTTCTCTTGCACGGGCCCGAGTGATTGGCCCAAAAGGAGGTGGCGCCTGGGGTGGAGGAGCATCTGGTGTCGCCGGAAAAGGTGCTGCTGGCGTAGACGTACTCGTGTTGTAGTTGATGTCCTCATCATCGGGTCTACATGATATGCAAAGATATAACTTAAGGGATGCATATTCTTTTATTTTATTTCACAATAAAGTTGCAATTCAAGAATGCATCACTTCACTACTGAACATATCTTTTATTTTCCTACTGGGCAGTCATTTATCGAGTACTCATCATTTTGTGTAGTTATATGAAGTAACAGGGTTGATTACCTTAAACCTTAAACTAATGGTATTAGGTAGCAGGATGGGTTAGCTTTAAATATTTAAACTAATTATAACTACTAATTTCATTTATTTGCTTAACTAATTATTGATACCAACCCTAGATTATTACTTAACTATTGATTTACTTATCCTAGATAAAGTATAATCTATAACATATTTTATTTGTTTTAGTGATTTTACACCTAATCCTAAGATGAGAATTTAGTGACAACTTATATCACTCAAGAACAGCACTTGAACAAAAAAATATTTCCATGATTTTTGAACATTTAAAACCATAGATACTAATTATACAAGGTTAACTATGCATTATTCATAATTAAATCCTACATCAAGAAAATATTATATAAATAGTAGGTTAATTATTTTTCTTAAGTACTACACAATAACACAAGAGTAATGCAATTGGTTTTACATTTTTATCATTTTTCTATCATTTACTATGCATTTCCTAAGTCTACAACTAACTAAACTTAGCATTTAAATTAGAGCACAAAACATTCAGAAACTGAAATTTATCCCTTAAATAAAGTTGTAGATCTTTAAAAGAGGATTCCAACAAATTTTAGTTGGCATTTTTATGATTTTTGTTTGATTTGATATGGATTTTCAAAGAAGACAGCACAAATTACATCAAGAGGCCCTTAGAGCACTATTCCTACGAGTCACAGGCCTTGCAGAAACCCCCCTAGACTTTTGTATCTTCTAACCCGAGGTCCTCGGTCCTGGTCAGAGAAGGGAACTCGAGTTTGACCGATCTGTCCCGGCAATGGCGATCGCCGGCGGCGAGGGTGGAGGGGTGGAGAGGCTCGACCACGTCAGTGCGCACCTGTGGGTGGCTGGAATCGGGTCGGGGCGAGCTGTAGCGGTGGTTCGACGGAGACAGTGCAGCCGGCACGAGGAAGAACGGCGGGAAGGGTGCTCCGATGGTCGAGAGGGGCGGGAAATTAGTCGAGGAGCTTCAGGGTGAGATGAGGATGCTCGGGGTGGAGACAATTGAGGTCGGGGAGGGCCGGAGGCAAGTGTCCCACGGTGAACAGAAGGCGGCGGCGGTGGAGATCGTCGGGGGCTCGTCGGGGCGCCGGTGGGGTGCTCTGGAGAACAAATTGATGGGTCGGGGAGCTTCGTGGGGTTGATGTGGTGCTGACTGAGGAGTTGTGGTGGCGTGGGAAGGCTCGGAGCGAGCTGCCCACGATGAGCAGGAGGCGGCGGTGGACGGTGATCGTCGATGAGGGTACTTCGGTTGAAAATGGAAGATGGCCGGGGCTAGGGAGCATGAGTGGAGGTCAGGGAAGCTTGCGGAGGAGCTCGTGGGGACAAAGGGTGGCTGATGGTTGCTGCCCACGGTGACCCGTGGTTCACCGGAGAGAAAGAGCGGCGGCGGAAGCAATTGGAGCTTGGAGCTTGCATGGTGAAAGACAAAGAAGTGCAAATAACTTCTCTGTGTCCTCCTGGTTGGGTTAAGCAGAGAGAAGAGAGAAGAGGAGGTAAGCGTGGGCTCAAATTGCGGCGGCGACGACGTGGCAGCCGGCGGCGGCTCGGGGTGGCCGTGGCGCACGCATGGCAGGACAGCGAGGAGGGAAAAGAGATCAGGGGCATGGAGAGGACGACGCGTGGGAGATGGAGAAGCAGGAGGTGGATGACGGCGGTCTGCACAGCGGCGGCTGGAGGGGGAGCTGCACCGGCGGCAGAGCAGAAGAAGTAGAGGAGCAGAGGGGGTTCAGAGGAAGAAGAAGAGAGGGAGGAGGTCCGGAGGACCAGTTTGTGAAAACCAAAAACTTCAGGGACCCACACAGGAAAGAAAGATTTCCCATTGATTTAATGGTTTTCTAAGAAAAAGTCCAAAATAAAAGTTGTGGTTGCATCGGCTTGATTACGTCAGTACAACAATCGATTGACATACAGCCGATGGGGTCATCTAAACCGAACTCGCTACAAGAACCAAGTGGAATAGAACACTAATATCGAACTAGGCTGATGAGACCACAAGCGCGGAACTAGACTAAAAAGGATGTGGCTGACGGGCTTTTGCCGATAGATGTGTAGCTAAAGAGGGCATGTGGTGGGTGGGCATATAGCCGATGGGTGTCTTACAGACGCGCAGCCAAAATGCATGTGGCTGATAGGGGTGTGTTTTATGGGTGTATAACTGAGGGGGTGTAGCCAAATATCTTAGCCGATAAATCGGCCGATAGAAATGTGCTGACAGAGAGGGGTAACTAAGGATTTTGATACAAAAAGGGGCTCTAAAAGATTGTAAACCAGACAAGAACAAGGTCACGATAGCAGGGCACGAGCACTCGTGTGAAAGGGTTAATTAAACATCATACATGTCTATCACAAAAATATGAGCTAAGACTATCAAACTTATCAACAATGCAAAATGAAAAATATTCTATTTACCAAACATATCATTCACTCTTCTACTAGGCAGTCATTTATCGAGTATAGACTAACTTAACTAGCTACACTTAAACAACATGTTTAAATTTATAAAATAACTAGGGCTGGTTTCATTTTAACCTAATAGATAGGGTTTATACACTATAAGCATCTGATCTTAAGATTTAGATCTGATGCTACAAAAATTATAACAAACAGAACAAACAAAATAAAATTACCCTAAAATTTTCAAAACATTTTATGCAGTAAATAAATCAGAAGAATTATTTCCAACTGTTAACACCTAGAACATGTTTTATTTTTACAAAACAAACCACCTATAGTGCTGGAGCTATAAATTTAACTCAGCACTGGTCAAACATAAACATAGCTTCTGCAAATTTATCAGAATTTTATCCCTAAAGAAATAGTGCTGATAAAATAAACACAAACAACACTATTATATCAAGATCTATTTATATCAAGAGTTTCAGACAAGATCACGTGCTGAAACTTTTATGGACAAGTTATAATACTCAGAAACATTACTTCAGAATATTTTCCTAATTTTTCATGAACCAAAACTTTTATACATGAAATAACATCAAACTCAAGCCCAATTTCATAGCTTGAGTCACACAGTGCTTCTGTTCCTAAGATTTTTATCATGGATTACATATGCTAAGTAGAAGCTATGGGAATAGATTCAGCTATACACATCAATAGAATCATCCCTGAATAAATTCTAAAGATTCAATCAACATAGTACAAAGGTACTTAAAATCTTTGGTTAAAGATCAATACTGGGTCTTACGCAGATCTACACAGGGTATGTACATCTCATGTTCCAAAAATCACAGGCAGCACAAGCATAGATCATGAGATACAATTAAATCACTCATTTCCTAACAATTAATCTAGAGTACTAAATAAACAGAACTAACTTAAGTGCATAACAGAAAACTTGTACATATTGACTAGTATAACTCAGAACAACTGAGTTTGCTATTTTTGGAATTTTCTACAAATTTCTAGGAATTTTCAAAGTTCACTGAAATAGATTTGAAAGATGCAGACTACTTTGCAGAAAGGACCCTAGAACTTTTCAAATCAATGCAATCAAGTCCTTGGCCGGACTTGACATAGGGCCGGGGAAAGGCGGCGGCGTTCTGGCGAGGGGAGTCGCCGGCGGCGAGGGGCCAGGGGTGGAGGAGCACAAGGAAGTAGAGAGGGACCTCGGGTGGCGTTCGGGTGGAGTTGGGGTGGTCGGAGGCGGGCTGGCCACGGAGCTCTGCTCCAGGCGGTGGCGGCGGGTGGTGGCGGTGGCGCTCCAGCGGTCCTGAGCGGTGGGGAAGGGGTCGAGGAGCTTCAGTGTGCTGTGGGGAAGCTAGCTGCGGGGTCAATTGGGGCCGAGGAAGGTCGGGGAGGGGTGCTCCACGGTGAGCAGGGGGTGGCGGCGGCCATGGCATGCGGTGGCGTCTCTGGCGCGCGGGCAGGAGCTCGGCCTGGCTCAAGGAGAAGCGGAGCAGGTGCGGGGTGAGGCGAGGCAGCCTGGAACGCAAAGAATCGTAGCGGGAAGGCGGAGGATGGCCGGAGATTAGGGCTTGACGTGGAGGTCCGAGCATCGCGGCGAAGGGCACTCCGGTGGCTGACAGCTCTGTTTGAAGTAGAAAGGAGAAGAGAAGCCGAGTGCGGAAGAGAAAGGAGAATACGTTGGCAACTTGCTCACTGGCTTAAGATGAGCAAGCAAGGGCATGGTACGGCAGGCAGCGACAAACAGCGGCCGGCAGGGCACGGCCGAGCCGTAGGACCGCGTGGCGGCCGCGAAGGAAACCAGAGGGGAGGGCTAAGGCGGTGACCCAGTGCCGAGGCGACGCGCGGAACGGCGTAGAGGCTGGCACATGCGAGGCAGGGCGGCAGCACGGCGGTGGCAGGCGGCGCAGAGCCCGCAGAGAGGAAGCAGAGGAGGAAGAAAGGGGGGGTGAATCCAGGGACTTTTCTGCAATTACAGAAAATACAGGGACCTCATTGGAAACCAAGTTTTCCCGCAAATCTAAAAATCGAACAAAAATGTGACCAAAATGAAAGTTGTACAACTTTTCAAGCTCTACAACTTTGTTTTAGAATTCAACTTCAAAAACTCAAAGGGTATAGCTTTATTTAAAACTTTGGACTCAAATCAAACTTTCCAAAGTATTTGTCCTTAGTTAGATAAATTTCATATAACTTTGGACTTAATTGCAAGTTCAGGTAATGTAATGATGACAAACATTTTTACACTTTGAGCCCTAGTGACTTTGAAAGTTACTCTTGTAATTCCAAAACTTTTTATATAAAAGGACTTGTACTTTTGTAAAATTACATAAACACCCTTATTTTCATAACTTTACACAAATTTTCACACAATTCAACACATACATTTCAAATGAAACTTTTGGGTAAATACATTTTTTACAGGGGTTAAAACAACCCTTCACCTATTTTTAAGTTCCCATCCAAATACATTTTGCAGAAACAACCCTAGTTTTTTCGTAATTATAAAAATACCCCTTTTACTTGCATTTAAGTTTTTAAAAGCTTCACATAAACACGCATAAGCTTTACACTAACAAGCACTTACTTCACACTAACCTAGCTTACAAGTACTTGAACTGCAGCCTTCTCCCCTAAAAAGAATCTCGTCCCGAGATTTAGGAAAACAAGAATTTGGGGGGGGGGGTTCGGTACTGGGACTGGTATACCTATCATCATAAACTTATAAAAAGCAAGCCTTAACCTAAGCGCACTATTCCAAAGCAACACTCCAACACTTTAAGTCACTCTAGACATCCTTAAAAGAAGCATAGATACAAGTTTTAAACTCAAAGATCACTTCCATTCAATGTTTTAAATATGCATGCACGTACTACACGTCCTCACAAACAAAAATAACTGCCAAGTAATCTTGGTCTTACGTAGTTAATTATGGTGGCATAATTCATACGTCTCTCCCTATAATATCTAGTCGACAGATCCTAACCGTTCAGAACCTATCGAATCATGGTTACCATATCTGCAGAAAACCACAATATATATCATGAACCTTTGATGCCAGCATGTCATGAAAGCGTCCTCAAACATTACTGTTCACTATAGAAATAGCATGTGTACAATTACCACTGTACAGACGACGTTAACATACGTTATCGAAACAACGTATTCACGGGGTACCGCAAAATGTGGGGGTATTGCTGTTCATACCCTGCACCTAACTATATACTCCCAATATAGTCAACCGAAGTTGGTATATTGGCAGCATCTCAAGTAGGCCACTGCTTGAGAAACAGCGTTCGGTTCGCATCACCGACGGGAAGGCAAACTCCCCAGCTAGCTGAGGATCCTTACCTTCTTACCTTACGAACGAAGGTGTCGTTACAGAATATAAAGTTGGGTTGTACATAAATTTAAGTTTTGACAGAGAGTAGTGCTGCGAGTTAGAACGAGACTATATTAGCAGCCACCCGATAATTCCCACATAAATCCCTAGAGCTTTGCGTTCTAAACACCAACCTTAACGTATCCAACGTACTTCATAAATTCTTTTGTTAAGCATGTTTTTATCTTGAAAGCATGTTTTAAGAACTGCTGCAGTTGTAAGAATAAACCTACAGCTCTGATACCAGCTGTGGCAGAACCGCCTGAATTATTCTGGCTCAAGTGCGCCAGTCATCACTATACAGCCGATACTAACTCAACGCACTTCAAACGGAACAACCCGTTGGTCTATCGGGTCTCCGCCCGATGCAACCACGGTTCAACAGGATCGAAGCAGGTTTACCTCGCACGAAAGCGAGTTTACAGCCGCACAACAGCTCATCAACTTTTAATTCACAGAATATTAAACATTATTACAAACCGTTTCAAACTTAAGGTAATAAACAAACATTGTTTAAAACAACAAGCTAAACATGCTTGTCAAGTGAACAGCGGAAGAAAATTAACACGCGACTACACACGTCGCGAAGGTTGACACCACACTCAGCCCGAAGCATGGCGTCATTCAGGAGGGTCACTGCCAGCCGGGGACGGATCCCACTCGACGGACTAGCCAAACGGAACAGAGGTTGGCCATGCAGGACTATCCGTGGGGTTCTCAAGGGTCATACCTGAAAAATTCACTAGCAAGACTAAGTATACTAATACTCAGCAAGACTTAACCGGGTCATGGTATACTAAGCCATGTAGCTAGACTTATGCTGGCTTGTAATGGTTCTGAGTTTAATTTCAGCTGAAAAGCAACAAAGAGTATGATCTACTTTCATCTTTTAGCCTTCAGATTCTAGTTTCATTAACCATTCTAGGTAAGCACCTATTCTAGACAGACGAGGTAGAGGTTAACGTCCATCCAGATTATTCCATAAGGTTACTGTTCTTACTCTATGTGGCAGAAGGAATAAGCAGTCTCAATCTCCACGAGAAACGGATGATTCTGAATCAAATTTCCAAACCTTGCAAGGGTAAACCTAACTAACACGCTTGGGACATCCAAAGATCGTTCCGAAGCAACCGTTTCCCTCATATTCCGGGTTATGGATCAGGGCCATCACAAGCGACTGCAGGACCGTACGCACACCAATTGTGCAGGACATACGTCTGTAGCATGACTACATTATCGTACTCCTATCTGCTATGCAGAATGTACTCCCACACGTCGGTGCGTGTGTACAACAGAAACCAAATAATCGAGTGGTGGAGACATGTCCATTTTCCGGGCCAATCAGGTACTAGGCTTACCGCTTTACCATATTTCACGGTATATGGCTAGTACTTTCAAACACTTTGCCACCACTACCACACACTACGACCTTAACAACTTTTATCAACAATGATGGGGTAACCTTCCGATTCATGATACTGCACATGACCCCATCCATCATCCTTATAGTGATTGCAAAATAGTAAATATTCAACTCCTATATCGCGCGAGTGACAGGAAATCACCCGACTTCTGCCGGTCCTATTAGCAGAGCATCTATTCGGTACGGACTCAGGCACAATACATAGGTTCCTAGGATTCATGCATCTAGGGTTCCATTTCAACTCCTAGACTTAATGCAAGATATAATATAGAAATATAAAATTGTAGTAAATTGAAATACTGGGTTATGCACCGGGGCTTGCCTTCTTGAGCGGGGCTAGGGTCAGGGGTGTCAGAGACTTCCGAACTTTGGTTTGGGGCTTCAGATAATCCCTTGATGACATTCATTTGGTCTTCAGAAACATCCTCTGCAGACTCCTGGGAGATCTTGTAGGTACCATTTGCGGAAGTAGTCGTATCTACATGCAATGCAACATTACATTCAAAGTGTGCACATAAAACTATCTTAATTCATGATAAAGTTGCAATCCAACACTCATTTAGCATATTACTTATATAACAACCAAAAAGACCTGAAACAAAACTTGGATAGAGCTTTAGGTGGACAACTAATTAAAATCAGCTACTTGTTGAAGATTACAACAGAGCCGATTGGAAACAACAGGGGTTCAGCTGATAGAATTGGTAAAGAAGGGAGCTATCTACACAGTTTTAGGAAATCTGCTGATTTCTGTTTGGAAGAGAAATCGGCAGGAGCGGTCTCTGTATATGAGCAGAAGAGATTAGCCGATTTGAGTTCATCTGGGGTCAAATTGGCTGATATGGATAGGAATGTCAAAGGTACAGTGCTTGAAGGATAGAACAAGGAAGGATCTTGCTGATTGGATCTAGTTATCAGCATGTTTTCGTTTAGCTGATTGGTTGGTGCATTGGCTTGCCTTAGTCGATCAGGGTGCATCAGATTTAGCCGATTGATGTGCCTTGGTTTTGCCTAACAGAGGCATGTCGACTGTGCTATCTTATTGATTTAGGGTTGTGTACTTTGGCCTGTGTAGCCGATTGATAGTTGTATCGACTTCCTAATTGATCGATGAAGGTATCGATTATTTTAGCAGAGGGGTGTTTCCTAAAGCAACTGTGTCTTAACTGATCTATGTGAGTATCGGCGTATCTAGCCGATCGCGTGCATATCGGCAGAGCCGATCCATGCTTTAGCAAAACTAGATGATTAGTGAATATCGGCTGAGCCGATTTGTGTACATGTACTAGTCGATTGGTGAATCGGCTTACTAGCCGATTTAGTGCATCGGCACATTAGCCGATTTGTACATCGGTTAGAACTAGTCGAGTGATGTATCGGCATAGCTAGTTGATTAGTGCGAGTAACTAGCCGATGGTGCAGCGGTAGACTAGTCGAACTATGTATTCGTACGGTCTGGGCCTCGGCGTGTTCAGCCGATTGGTGGGTCAGCTGTGTAGCCGGTTTTCATCCTTAATGTTCTCCTATATCTACTGGGCATATCAGCCGTGTAGCTGATTGTCCTACTCTGCACTAACTGTGCCTCACTGAGATGTGCTTAAGTGTTATCCTAGGTAACTAGGTGTGGTTGCATCGGCTTGATTACGTCAGTACAACAATCGATTGACGTACAGCTGATGGGGTCATCTAAACCGAACTCGCTACAAGAACCAAGTGGAATAGAACACTAATATCGGACTAGGCTGATGAGACCACAAGCGCGGAACTAGACTAAAAAGGATGTGGCTGATGGGCTTGTGCCGATAGATGTGTAGCTAAAGAGGGCGTGTGGTGGGTAGGCATATGGCCGATGGGTGTCTTACAGACGCGCAGCCAAAAGGCATATGGCCGATAGGGGTGTGTTTTATGGGTGTATAACTGAGGGGGTGTAGCCAAATATCTTAGCCGATAAATCGGCCGATAGAAATGTGCTGACAGAGAGGGGTAACTAAGGATTTTGATACAAAAAGGGGCTCTAAAAGATTGTAAACCAGACAAGAACAAGGTCACGATAGCAGGGCACGAGCACTCGTGTGAAAGGGTTAATTAAACATCATACATGTCTATCACAAAAATATGAGCTAAGACTATCAAACTTATCAACAATGCAAAATGAAAAATATTCTATTTACCAAACATATCATTCACTCTTCTACTAGGCAGTCATTTATCGAGTATAGACTAACTTAACTAGCTACACTTAAACAACATGTTTAAATTTATAAAATAACTAGGGCTGGTTTCATTTTAACCTAATAGATAGGGTTTATACACTATAAGCATCTGATCTTAAGATTAAGATCCGATGCTACAAAAATTATAACAAACAGAACAAACAGAATCAAAATTACCCTAAAATTTTCAAAACATTTTATGCAGTAAATAAATCAGAAGAATTATTTCCAACTGTTAACACCTAGAACATGTTTTATTTTTATAGAACAAACCACCTATAGTGCTGGAGCTATAAATTTAACTCAGCACTGGTCAAACATAAACATAGCTTCTGCCAATTTATCAGAATTTTATCCCTAAAGAAATAGTGCTGATAAAATAAACACAAACAACACTATTATATCAAGATCTATTTATATCAAGAGTTTCAGACAAGATCACATGCTGAAACTTTTGTGGACAAGTTATAATACTCAGAAACATTACTTCAGAATATTTTCCTAATTTTTCATGAACCAAAACTTTTATACATGAAATAACTTCAAACTCAAGCCCAATTTCATAGCTTGAGTCACACAGTGCTTCTATTCCTAAGATTTTTATCATGGATTACATATGCTAAGTAGAAGCTATGGGAATAGATTCAGCTATACACATCAATAGAATCATCCCTGAATAAATTCTAAAGATTCAATCAACATAGTACAAAGGTAGTTAAAATCTTTGGTTAAAGATCAATACTGGGTCTACAAATTTTACACAGATCTACACATGGTATGTAGATCTCATGTTCCAAAAATCACAGGCAGCACAAGCATAGATCATGTTATACAATTAAATCACTCATTTCCTAACAATTAATCTAGAGTACAAAATAAACAGAACTAACTTAAGTGCATAACAGAAAACTTGTAGATATTGACTTGTATAACTCAGAACAATTGAGTTTGCTATTTTTGGAATTATCTACAAATTTCTAGGAATTTTCAAATTTCACTAAAATAGATTTGAAAGACTCAGACTACTTTGCAGAAAGGACCCTAGAACTTTTCAAATCAAAGCAATCAAGTCCTTGGATGGACTTGATAGAGGGCCGGGGAAAGGCGGCGCGCGTTCTGGCGAGGGGAGCCACCGGTGGCGAGGGGCCAGAGGTGGAGGAGCACAAGGAAGTAGAGAGGGCCTCGGGTGGCGTTCGGGTGGAGTTGGGGTGGTCGGAGGCAGGCCGGCCACGGAGCTCTACTCCAGGCGGCGGCGGCGGGTGGCGGCGGTGGCGCTTCGGTGGTCGTGAGCGGCGGGGAAGGGGTCGGGGAGCTTTAGTGCGCTGTGGGGAAGCTAGCTGCGGGGTCGATTGGAGCCGAGGAAGGTCGGGGAGGGGCGCTCCACGGTGAGCAGGGGGCGGCGGCGGCCATGGCATGCGGTGGCGTCTCTAGCACGCGGCCAGGAGCTCGGCCTGGCTCAAGGAGAAGCGGAGCAGGTGCGGGGTGAGGTGAGGTAGCCTGGAACGCAAAGAATCGCAGCGGGAAGGCGGAGGATGGCCGGAGATTAGGGCTCGACGTGGAGGTCCGAGCATCGCGGCGAAGGGCACTCCGGCGGCTGACAGCTCTGTTTGAAGTAGAAAGGAGAAGAGAAGCCGAGTGCGGAAGAGAAAAGAGAATACGTTGTCAACTTGCTCACTAGCTTAAGGATGAGGAAGCAAGGGCACGGTACGGCAGGCGACGGCAAACAGCGGCCGGCAGGGCACGGCCGAGCCGCAGGACCGCGTGGCGGCCGCGAAGGAAACCAGAGGGGAGGGCTAAGGCGGTGACCTAGTGCCGAGGCGACGCGCGGAACGGCGTAGAGGCTGGCACATGCGAGGTAGGGCGGCAGCACGGCGGTGGCGGGCGGCGCAGAGCCCGCAGAGAGGAAGCAGAGGAGGAAGAAAGGGGGGGTGAATCCAGGGACTTTTCTGCAATTATAGAAAATACAGGGACCTCATTGGAAACCAAGTTTTCCCGCAAATCTAAGACTCGAACAAAAATGTGACCAAAATGAAAGTTGTACAACTTTTCAAGCTCTACAACTTTGTTTTAGAATTCAACTTCAAAAACTCAAAGGGTACAGCTTTATTTAAAACTTTGGACTCAAATCAAACTTTCCAAAGTATTTGTCCTTAGTTAGATAAATTTCATATAACTTTGGACTGAATTGCAAGTTCAGGTAATGTAATGATGACAAACATTTTTACACTTTGAGCCCTAGTAACTTTGAAAGTTACTCTTGTAATTCCAAAAATTTTTATATAAAAGGACTTGTACTTTTGTAAAATTACATAAACACCCATATTTTCATAACTTTACACAAATTTTCACACAATTCAACACATACATTTCAAATGAAACTTTTGGGTAAATACATTTTTTACAGAGGTTAAAACAACCCTTCACCTATTTTGAAGTTCCCATCCAAATACATTTTGCAAAAACAACCCTAGTTTTTCCGTAATTATAAAAATACCCCTTTTACTTGCATTTAAGTTTTTAAAAGCTTCACATAAACACGCATAAGCTTTACACTAACAAGCACATACTTCACACTAACCTAGCTTATAAGTACTTGAACTTTCACAATACGGGTGGAGTAGCATCGGTTTTTGACCTCTCTGAAGCGCTGGATATATTCTGCCATGGTTTCCCCTTGCTTCTGCCAGACATGTGCCAAATCGGCAATCCAGGCCTCCGCAGCTTCCGAGTGGTATTGAATGTGAAACTGCTCCTCTAGCAGCTTCCAGGTGTGGATCGAGTCAGGACCTAATGATGTGTACCATCGAAAGGCTGGCTCTATAAGAGACTGCGAGAAGAACCTTACATGCAAGGGATCCGACACTGAGATCATTCCTAATTGCGCTAAGTATCAACTCACATGCTCGATGGAGCTAGATCCTTCCGCTCCATTGAACTTGGTGAACTTAGGGAGCTAATATTTGGGCGGCAAGGTGGATTAGATCATAGTCACTGGATACGGCTTAGTATAGCCAATCGCCCACCTCTTTGGTAGAATACCAAATTGATCTCTTAATATGGCACTGATCTGGTCTACCGTCTGCGCTCCTGGGGCCGAATACGTACTGTCATGACTCGGCCCGGTGGTGTAAGCAGCTAGCCATGCTTGTTTATCGGTATCTGCTCCGAAAACTCCTCCAGCCGCCCTCTGCACCGAATGTATCGAATTGTTGCTGTCCGGTATATAAGCACACATGTACCAATGCGGGATCTCCTTGGGCGGCTCGCTGAAGAACTGGTGATCCACACGGTCACCCCCCACGTTGTAGACGACGTAGGACGGTGAGCCATGTGAGTCTGGAGCCGCGAACGCATAAGGCTCCAGCGGCTTGGCCTGGAATGACAATTCTCCTTTGTGACTCCCCAGGGTAGGTCCCGTTCGAGACTACTGATGCTTCATGATTTCCTAGACCACGCGTAGCGCAACACGCTCGAAAGTGTTCACCAGGCTCTCGGAGTGCCGATGCAGTGAGTGGGCCACCATGTAGTTCACCTCCTGGCGCAGAGCTCTGGTACGATCTTCTAAAGGAGTGGATAGGTCCACGTCATCAAGAGCACCTTCAGGTGAGAACCCCTTCCACCTTACGCCATGGTGGCGAGTTCTCTCAAAAGAGCCGATGAGATCGGCTTTGAAGAGAGCCTTGATCTCATCGTATTTCTGCTTGCACTCAGCAGGCAGCTCCTCGTACATGATGTAGTTGATGAAGATGGTCCCACCAAGCGTGACAGAATGTGTTGTTGGTCAAAACCCACCGGCGAGCAGTGACAGGCAAAACGAGGAGCCGGCAGGCTCCCGGGACTGCTGGTGGGCTCCGGTCCCTCGGTCAACGGCCCAGGATCCGGCACACGACCTAGCGTCTGGGTTGCTAGGCGTGCCACCTGACCTTGTACCTGATCAGGAAGGTGTAGAAGTAATTTCAGTTAGTTTCCTACATGCACAGACACGTTCAAACATTAGTTCGAGCCGTGATCGGCTCATCGGGTGATTCCCGATATTGGCTGTAAAGAGCCGATTGTTTTCCAGTATCAGATCAGATCTAAGTGTTTAAACAAAGCGCATATATCCGATGGTAATAAAAACTTGCTTTGTAATTAATAAGCTAATTTAATCTACAACGGTTAAGCTCTCAATGCATAACCGGAACATCCTACACATAGTTAAGCCTAACAAACACGAAAGATAACAGAATAACAACCTAAACAGAGGCCTAAAAACCAACAGAAAGCTGATTCCCGGAACAATCCCTCTTTAGGTTAATACAAAGCATCAAACGTACTACCGGATCATTTAACTCGTTTGAAGGGCCTAATCATGCGGATATCAAGCTAAATCTTTGATGAACAAAGACTAATCATAACAGATTGGATCTACTAATCGAAAACAGAGTAAGGTTCTGCCCTTACACCCGAGATCGGGCACGAGGATAGCTAAACGCTTACGGGTAACAAGCAACGCATGAATATAGCATAAAAGCCAATGCATCCCTTTAAGTGTTAAGATAACTAATGTTAATCACCATCAACAACGCTTCAGTATGAGAAACACAAAGGTAAACAAGCAGGAACGATGCCATCCTGAGGCACTTACCCGAGAGAAACCCTAGAATAGGGGTGGCGATGCGCTGAGAGTTGTTTGCGAATGGTTGTTGTTCGTTTTTCATTCGTAGTCCAAGGTACATATTTATAGTCTGGAGACTTGCCTCTCCTAACCTATCCTAACTGACTACGATATGAATCCTGGCTACCTCTATCTAAACTAATTTAAACGCACACACCTATCTAGATACATGGCCAATCCTAGCCTTAAAACGCCCGTGTAGGGGCCGTTTCGCAAGCCCATTACGAATATCCTTTGAGCCCATCTTGCTCGCGGCCCACCTTCTGGCCCAGCTAAATTATGGTGATAACAAGGGGAGAGGGGCAACGCGGTGCTGGCTGTAGCAGCAGGGGGGCGAGGGCTCAGGCGCTCAGCCTTGCGAGCAGGAGGGTTGCGTGGTGCAGGAGGAGGTCGCAGGGGTCACAGCGATGGCGGTGCTCTGTTGCGTGGGGGAGAGCGCGAGGCGTGATAGATGCGCACGGTGCAAGTAGGTGCGCGTGGAGTCGTGCGGTAGCAGGGTCAAGGGAAGGGCTCGGCCTCCCAATTTATAGGTCGCGGTGTCAGGGGGTTTGATTCAGTACATTAAATGGAAGTTTTTGATTAACTTTTTATTGATAAAACATGATAGATGATGAGATTATGGCGGTGGCCAAGCTCAACAGCACGGTTCTATGGTCTTGGGGTGAATTGGGCCAAAAATGAATTAAGTCCAGCTTGAGATGAGAAGAAAAAAATTCATTTTCCAAAACATATTTTCAAGCTTAAAATTAATCTAGAAAAGTCCAGATAAATCTTTTAAACCACAAAAAATATATCCTGAAGAATCCCAAAAATTTCGGGGTAAAACGTAGGACACGATGAGTCCAAAAAAAAAATACTCGGAGCCCAAAAAAAAGATTTTAGAGCTTTCCAATAAATGGATTTAGCTCTACGGAAAAAGAGAATAATTTCCAGAAAAATCTTTAAAATTCTCAGAAAACCCTATTGATAGATGAACATATTTTAAAAGACACTCACATCCTAAAATTAAATATTTTAGGGTGTGACAGAAGTACCCCCTCTTAAATAGAATCTCATCTTGAGATTCGCAAGGGCTGGTGACAAAGAGGAGAGTTAAGGCAAAAAGATTTCATCAAGGAGGCGACAAGATAATAAGATGGGTATCAAAAAAAGGAGAGAATTTAGATTTGGATGTTCTTCACTTGCTTTCAATTGGATTGAGCAGAAGGTGTTGACGAGAGATTCAGAAAGTCTAGTGATAGAAAGGAGAGATAAGGCAAAGAGCTTCTCACAAGAAATGAAGCGAAATGACAAGATGGGTATCGAGACAAACAGAGGGAAATTGGATTTGGGTCTTCTGTGCTGGCTTATGCTTTGGAACGAGAGGACATCGTTGATGAGAAAACTAAGGGATAAATGATGTCATTGCAAGCACAAGTCCTGCAACACACCAATAAAGAGGACAAGGAATCTAACAACCAAGAACAAAACAACAAGCATTACTAGCACACCAAAACAAACTATCAAACAACTGAAACTAACGTTTTACAACTGAAAAGGGAAACCTCCTAAGTATGGGTCGTATCCTAAAGCTTCAGCATTCTTGATGTAGGCGTTCTAATCTTGTCTTGGAGTCTGGCACAACATCCACTTCTTTGTTGTAACGTTTGCGAGTCCATAGTAGTCTTCAGTTGCTCTAGCTTGACTTCTTGTAGTACACCATTATTTCCATTCGTCGTGTGGGGCACAAGGTCGAACAATCTAACGTTTGAAACAAGAGGAGAGGAGAAAAAAATCCATTTGGAATAGAAGACAAGGGGATTTCCGAAGTGGCCAAACTTGAAATCAAGGAGGAGGTAAATTGGAACAAATGGATACAAGGTAACCAATGTCCATGAGGGTACAAGTGGACAAGTAAATTGTGAGATATAAGAGCAATGGAAAGGAGGGGATAAAAGACAAGGATACAGAGTTAGATAAAAGCAGCATCAAGGATGAGACAAATGAAGAAAGATTAGGAATAAACAACAAGAGGGTCAAGGATATAGTAAAATATGATTTTTATATCGAAACAAATCTTAGAAAATGACCATTGCGATCTAGGCTGACATCCTACAGTCAATACAGCTCTGATACCACCTCTGTCAGACCTGATTTTAAGGACAAAACCGAATGCATAACTATATGTATGCCAGGATCAAGTTCCTCTATATAGTGACTTCATCAGTGAATAATCAGCAATAGTATCACGAAAAGATAAATAAACGATTAAAAGACTATCAGAATTATACAGCGTATCCTAGAAACGAAGGCTTCAACTTCACAGGCAATCGACCAGGGCTTGCTGTGACATTTCTGGTACTTGGAGGTAAGACACACTAGAGTCTAGTGTAAAGTTTGTGTTTGTTCTTGTGAATGGGTTTAAAACCTAAATGCAAGTTACAGAGTATTTTTGTAATTATGAAATTAATTAGAGTTCTTTTATAAAATGTGTTTGAATGAAAGGTAATTTCAAAATGTATGAAGGTTTGTGTTGCAAAAGCAAGTATTTACTTTTAAACCACTGTAAGAAGTGGAATTACCCTAAGGTTTCATTTGAAATGTGAAAATTTAAATAGGTTTCATTTGAAATTGCATAGTTTGTCGGATTTTGAAATAGTTTCAAAACCCTAACTCCTTTGAAGTTGATCCTTAAACCAAAGTTGTAGTTCTTTTTAGGTCCTACACTTTTGATTTTGGGCATATTTTCATTTGGGATATGGTTTGAAAGAAATTTTACTTTACAGTGAACCCCTTGGACTTTTGGAAAATTATGGATAAGTCCTCATCGTCGTCCTCTCTCCCCTCCCTCTCTGTTTCACTGTTGCGCCGCCCGCCGCCCCCTCGCCGGCGATCTCCATAGCCACCAGTTGCCCTCTCGCCGCCCTACCCGCACCACCTGGCCTCTAGCTCGCCCGCCCGCTGCTCGCCCGACCCCGCTGGTGTTTTCCCCACCCAGCCACGTCGCACCGCCGCCGCCCAAAGCCGCCACGTCACGCCGCCGGCCGCCAGCAGCTGCTTCCCGCTCACCCGTGACTCCTCTTGGTCTTGCAGCGTGTCCAGGAGCCCTCCTCGACTTCTTTTCACATCCTCTTTTTCTTCTCCGCTCGACTACCTTCGCCGGAGCTCTGCCGCAGTCCTGCTCGCCGCCGTTAGCCGCCTCCGCCGTCCCACGTCCGCAACCTAGTGCTCCCCGGGCACCGCCACATCCCACTGAAACTTCCTAGCCAGCTCTTCTCCATCCTCTCGAGTTTGCGCCGCCCAGAACGCCGCGCCGGCGATCCTCTCCACCGCCGCCACTCGGTCTCACCGTCGTCCCGGCGCTCTGCCCCGTCTTAGCTCTCGCCAAGCTCACCACCAGCACCACATCTACTCGTAGAAGCTTCCTGGCTACTTTTCCATCACCCTCCTGCATTCTGACCGCCGGAACGCCGCCGCCGCTCTTGGAACATCGCCGCACTGGCTCGGACCTCCGTCGAACCATTGCCTCTGAGCCTTTCTTCTTCGATTCCAGTCATCCTCAAGTCCGCCGTGAGCCCTGAACCTTTTCCACCACTTTCCCCTCGCCGCTGGTGAGCCGCCTCGCCGGAATTTAGCCGTCGTCGTTCGATTCCTTTGTTCAAACTGACCACGGACCCAATTGTAAGTCTTCTTTTCTTTCTAGGGTCTTTTCTACAACAATATCAGTACCCCCCCAATTCAAATCTGCCAACTTTGAAAATCTATAGAAATTTGTAGAAAAATCCAAAAATTTTCAAATTGGTTTTGTTGTACTCCAAGAGTCTAGCTCTGCAACTTTTGTTACTAAAGTTTAGTTTGAAACTTAATTTTTTAAGTGTTATTTTAAAGTTTAACAAAAGGGAATCTTGTATGTATCTTTTGCATGCTAGCTTTATTTCATGTAGTCTTTGGTATGCAACTTGTATGTGCCATGAGTGAACTTGTGTGCAAATTTCACCATCAGTACTAAACTCTAACTGGAACTCATTTAAATTTGTGCAAATTAAGCTTGAAATGAATTAAGACTATTCAAGCATGTTTCTGATGCTTCCATGCTTAGATCTTTTTACCATATATCTTTCTGATGTTGAGTAATTGATAGTAATTTTTGAATAGTTTATTGCATTGTTTAACTTAAGGTTTTGATTTAAACTTGAAATTTGAATTTGATTCAAATACCTTAGTTTCTGCTTTCAAAAGTTTATGAAAAATTTATGGCAAGCTCATCTAATAGAAGTAAACACACTCACCCAAATTCAAAGCCAGAGCCCCTATAGATTTCAAACTAAAAATAAAACCTATTAACTTAAGTTCGAATTTGTTCATTTTTGTATCACTAACCTGTTAGGTTTAAAAATAAGAAATTAACAGAAGCTTTGTATCAACTTCAAGTGTGTGTAATTATATTTCTAACCTCAATACTCTTATGCTTGAAGTTATAGAAATTATTTATGATTCTAGTAGAGTTAATTGGAATAATGTATAATAAGTAAATTTGAATTCTTGGAATTCAAATCCTTTGCTTTGTGGTGTTTTGAATGTGAATTGTTGGATTGCAACCTTATCGTGAAGGAAAGTTATTGACTTAATAATCACTTAATTCAAATCATTGCATATCATGTAGAATCAACGACGCTTGAAGACGGAACCTACGAATTGGTCCCGGAGCCCGAGCAGGGTATATCTGAAGATCAAGTGAACATCGCCGAGGATCTTACTGAAGCCCCGAACCAAAGTTCGGAAGTTGTTGACATTCCTGACCACAGCCTCACCCAAGAAGGCAAGCCCGGTGCATAACCCAGTTTTTCAAATTATGCACTTGTTATGTTATATATCTATATTGTGCATTAAGTTTTAGGAGTTGTAATGAAACCCTAGATGCATGAAACTTAGGAACCTATATAATGTTTTTCTGAGTCTTTACCCAATAGATGCTCTGGTAATTGGACCGCAGAAGTCGAGTGATTTCGTGTCACTCGCACGATATAGGAGTTGATTGTTTACCATTCTGCAATTACTATAAGGATAACGGACGGGGTTATGTACGATATCATAACTTGAAAGAATACCCCGTCTGTGTTGATGTAAGTTTTATAAGGTTGTAGTGTGTGGTAGTGGTGGTCAAGTATTTGAAAGTACTAGCCACATACCGTAAATATGGTATGCGGTAAGCCTATTACCTGATTGGCCCGGCAAGTGGACTTACCCCACCACTTGAATTTTGGTTTTTGTCACACACGCGCACCGACGTGTGGGAATATGTTCCGCGTAGCGTACGGGAGTATGGCCATACAGTCGTGCTGTAGGTGTACGTCCCGTACAGTGAATGTGCGTATGATCCTGCAGTCGCTTGTGGTGGCCCTGATCCACGCCCTGGAATAAGACGGGAACGGTTGCCCGGAAAGTTAAGTTTCTGAGCGTGTGAGTTAGGATCCCTTGCAAGGTTATCAAATTCGATTCAGAATCGTCCATTTCTCATGGAGATTAAGATTGCTTGATACTTCTGCTACTTCCTGGTAAGCGCCTGTGTTGATTAGACCACCCGTTTGCTTGATTCAGAATCCCAAACTTGTGAGTATCAGATTCATCCTTTGGGCAAGGTCTGTGTGTTGTTTGCTTGTCCACTTGTTCTTATTTGTTCTTCGATTTGCTTGCAGGTTCAAGGTTGTTCTTGGCACAGCAAGAACAGCAACAAATCGGAGGCAATGTAACTGTCGCTAAGGCGTAGCCCCTTGTGGTGTTGTAGACGGGCAGCACAATATCGATCCTTCACCAAATTGAGTTATCCCGCACTCTTATCGAAAGGATAGGAACAAACCCTAGCGGGTTCTTGCATTAAGTATGAAACACTTACTCCCAAAGACTCTAAAATACTGCACCTTAGGCTTGTCATCGGTTAGAAGCTCGTAAGGTGTCTTCTCAAGAATCTTGTGTAGATAGAGTTGGTTGATTGCATGACACGCCATGTTGTGCTTCTGCCCAAAAATGATCCGATGTCTTCTATTCATCAAGCATTGTTCTTGCACCTTCAATGAGAGTCCGGTTCTTTCTCTCCACAATGCCAATTTTTTGTGGAGTGTAAGGAGCGGAGAACTCGTGCTTGATTCCTTCTTCATTAAGAAATTCTTCAACATTGGTGTTCTTAAACTCCATGCCATTGTCACTTCTCATTTTCTTAATTTTCAACTCAAATTCATTTTGAGCTCTTCTAATAAACTTCTTGATTATTTATTGCACTTCACTTTTATCATGCAAAAAGGATACTCAAGTGAAACGAGAATAATCATCAATAATAATAAGATCATATTTGTTACCACCAATGCTTATTAAGCAATGGGTCTGAACAAATCCATGTGGAGTAGCTTCAATGGTCTTGAGGATGTCATGACGTTCTTGGTGAGATGTGGAGCGCCAACTTGCTTTCCTACTTGACGTGCACTACACAACCTAAACCAATCACCTCCCCCTTACTATTATTCGCAAATACAATGCTTTTCTCTAGGTTCTTGATTTGGTTCATAAGAGGTGAACATGTTGATCTCCCCGATCATATGATTGGTGCATCCACTATCAAGCACCCATCCCGCTCCACCAGAGGAGTAGACCTACAAAACAATTTAGGCTCGAGATTTAGGTACCCAAATGGAATTGGGTCCTTTGAGGTTAGCGGTAAACATTCTTGGAACCCACACACTCCTCATGATGGTCTTCTTGGTGTAGGCCCCAACATATACATCACCACCATTTTACCATGATGATCCATTGTGACCATGTAGTCGGCGGTGTAGCTAGGTGAAGGCTCATGGGTGACTTTCTTGATCTTTGTTGTCGCTTCTTTCTTGATCTTGGTTGGCTTGGGTTGAATAACATTGTTCTTTGTGACACCATGTGCCATGTCCATCAACTCACCAAGTTTTGTTACTTTCTTGAACTTGACGCACTCCCATCCCCTCACCACTTGCCTACCATTTACCTTTTCGCCCATGATGTGTCCAAGCCAATCCATAAGGTGAGCACGCCTTGAGGGCTTGAACTTGATCTTTGGTTCGGGCTTGACATCTCCTTCATAGCTATTTTTCACTAGCATATTCAATCTATGCATTTGATTGTCCTTAGCCTTGATTGTTTCCTTTAGCTTGGCAATGTTATTGAGGCAAGCATTTATACCAACATTATAGCATCTTGAGCAACCTTCACTAGTGGAGGCATTAGAGTAAAGAATTGCTTTTGGATTAGAGGAAGTGCTTTCCCAAAGAGCACCATAGTTCACTTCAAGGTCTTTGTATTTGACCTCTAAGCATGAGAAGCTTTCTTGAAAAATACTATGAGAGTTCTTTAGTTGACCTAATGAGTCATTTGCCAGGGCACATTCCTTCGACATCCTCACATAGGAATCATTAGATAAAGACAAGTCTATAGTCAACTTTTCTACCTTCCCTTTTTCCTCGGCTAGAGCCTTCTCCAAAGCAAGGTTTCTCTCCTTCTCAAGGATAAGCAAGTCTTCTTGCCTATGGAGAGTCTCTTTCTTTTTCTCTAATTTCCTCATTAGCTTTTTGGTTCCTTTGTAACCTTTCTTGCCAAATTCTTTTATCATGTTTTCTTTGATCATAGACTCTTCATCATCCAAATCATTTTCCTGACTAGGTGTTGAGGAAGAGAGATGAGAGTTGGGTCTGGATTCTACCTTAGCACCTTTCGCCATAAGACAAATGGGTGAACTTTCATTGTCATCGTTGGAGAGGTTGGTGAAGAGATGTGTTGATGAAGTGGGATTTTGGATAGCAATGGTGGCCAACCCTTCATCATCACTTGACCAATGTGAGCCTGACCTTGATATATTTTCTTATATTCCTTGCTCTTCTCCTTGTACTTCTTCTCCTCATTGTCCTTACCCTTCTTCTTAGGACAATCGGCAATGAAATGTCCTACTTCACCACACTCATAGCATGCTCTCTTCTTCTTCTTTTGTCTTTGTCACCTTTCTTGAAGGTTTTCTTCTTCATGAACTTCTTGAAGTTTCTCATCATCAAGGTGACTTCTTCATCGGTACTATTTTCATCATTGATTCTTCCTTTTCCTTTGAGTCCATGCAGAAAGAAATTTAATTTCATATAATACTAAAAAATGTCTTGCATTCTATTTTATTTTTTATGCTTTTGTAGGTAACTAATTTCATCATCAAAGCCTTTTTTAACACTTTACACTATTGGTTGTTCAGGTGGGAGGTTCAAGATGTAGCATGATGCTCGTTGTGTTAACAGCAAATGGATCACTGCAATGCTCATGGATGCCTTTTGTTTATAGACTTCACCAAAAATGGTACATTTTGTTAAGTGAATTGTGAGCTGTAGCCAACATGTGACATGAGAGCTGTGAAAACTCAAACATATGGCTGTGTAGACATGTCTAGCTTGGATGACCACCAATTCTTTTGTAAATGTTGTTGGCTTTGTCTGTTTGAACTGTGAACAGTGACAAGCCAAATATATGATAAGACAAATGTTGTTGGCATCTCTGAAAATTATGAGCTGTGTGCATCTTTTTCTGTGTTTTCAGGTGTAATATGACCTTGTGTTCATCTGATATGTGACAAGACAAATTTTTGTTCATGTGCACTATTTCAAAAAGATTGGTCCTGCATGCTTTGTGATTAATTACATGATGATATAGGTTAATATGAATTCTTAGCGTTGTTGTTGGTTGGTTCATATGTGTCTATCGGTATATCTTAATAGAGTGTCTGAGGATCAGTCGGTAAAGGGGTGTCCGTCGGTATAAACTTATACCGACGCCACTTACAACGACAGAAACTTGGTGTCGCTATAACTCTATACCGACAGATGGTGTGTCGGTAGAGATGCTTTTCCCGACTCCAACGTAGTCGGCATTTTAGGGCTGTGGTATAGTAAGCAATGGTGACCTTCCCAGACGAGCTTTAATGGTTAGCATTCCGAGGTTTTTAGAATAGGGCTTACCTATGTCATGTGGATATAGAGTTGATCTGGTATGGCTCGTTGGCCAGTTATGAAGACAGGAGAGATGGCGAGGGAGCAGAGGTAGCAAGAGGGTCGCCGAAGACAGGCGGTGGGAGACCCCAACAGGTGGTGGAGGTGTGTGCATAGGGGATGAGGGTGGAGCGGGGGACGATGAGTTTGTGTCAGCCGTAGTCGTGGGTGGCGTTGCAGGAGTCATTGCGCCACCGGAGGCTATGAAGTTATGTCTCTTTTCCGATTAAACTATGCACAAATGGTAAGTATATTTTAGAATGTATTAGTAATGCTAGATTGCGGAAAACTATGTTCTACAGCCACACCTTCGATGAATGCCATATTTCTTTTTCTTAAAATTTTGTTCCAACGTGCACGATTCCTCTTTTCTTGGATTTATCTTGTAATGTTGCCTACAATATCATGCTAATTTGATCCAAACATGTATCTACGAAATTCGTTAGGTCACCAGTTGAAGAAAGGGCAGCATAAGAAAACGAGCGGGAAAAAGAAAGGGGCCACAACCTGTTCAAACAGAAAATGCTCTTGCCTTCGGGTGCCCCGGCATCCGTGCTGTCTGCAAAGGGAGATCGCGAATCGCGACACTTCCACCTCCTATCACTGCCGCCGTTGCGCCTCTCGTCGCCGCCCCTTCCTGCGCCTGAAGATGTCGCCGCCCAGCACTCCTGCCGTTCGTCGCTGCAACATGATCCTTGGCAAGGTCACAGGTTCTTGCAGTCGCGGGTCAAGACTAGGGGAACCGGGCCAACAAATACGTACATGAGATCCCCTCTCATCTCACAACTATTTTTTATTGCACGTTGCCTTGTTTTAGTACCAACAATTCATAGTTCGGGAGTGTTCTTATGGTCAATTGTTTTGCATTTTCAATTAGAACATGCCAATCACGAAAAGCCCCTAATTAGAATGTCGCCTGCGATCCAGGAATGCGTCGCGTACGGCCTGCGTCGTGCGCGTCATCTGATCGCTCGTCTGGTCCTGCCGCTAAATAACTGGTAACCCTTTGATCTAAACACCGTCCTCCGTTCTGCCAGAACACATAACCACGCCGTTCGATCCCCGGCCATCAATCCTCCCGCGTAGTGCGCCACGACCTAGTTAGAACCGGGCGCCGTGCTTGGTCAACGCCACCGGCACCGGCTGCGCCGTCGAGGATCGCCTTCGGCACCGGCTGCGGCCGGCGAGAATCGCCGCCGGGCCGACGCCCATCAACACCTTCCCTGTTGGACCTCTTCCTAGGTACTTCCCGCAGTTCAGGCCGGCGTGTCCACGCCTCCTGCGCAGCCTCCCTATCCTCGACCCGAGGATTGTGACGTCCGGCCGTCGCGCCACCACTGCGCCGCAGACCCGCTAGCCGTCGGTCGTCACCGTCCCGCCGTGCCGTCGCACCACAAGTGGGGAGCGGAAGCAGAGCAGGAGAGGCCACGGCCATGGGCGAGGATGACGGGGAGGTGGTGCATGCACAACTGAGTTCCAAGCAGAGGGCGTGCAAGCGAGGCAGCGTGGGGATCCTACCGGCCACTCAACCAGGTGCAGCACCTGCGATGGCTACTTTCTCCTTCCTGTAAGAGATCTCCTAATTAGTTTTTTTTCTTTTTCCCCCCAATTTTCAAACCCTAGCTAGAAATCCATTAAATCTGTTCTTTGTATGGGTTCATCTCTAGCTGGTAGAGGTGTCTTTCTCTCTTGCATAACACCTGTTCGATATAAATGCCTGATTAACTGGCTTTTTGTTAGCTAATTTATGTTCTTAATAATTTCCTTAGCGTAGTTCTATTTCTCCGTTGTCTTTCTAATTTGTCAGAAATACATCAATCAAACAAATAAAATATCGATGGTTTTGTTAGAACAGGTCTGAATGGATGTCCTTCCTTTACTCCTTAATCCAGCCAGCAAGCAAATAACAAACAAAAATATTATCAGTTGTGTCTACGACCATCTGCAGCAAGTATATTTGGCACAGTAGCAGCAATCTAGCAGTCTGAACCATTAACATTGTAGTGGACAGGCCACCTTTGCCAGATCTACATTTGCTTGAAACCAGTCCAACATACAGCTAAGATTTGTTGGTCTGATGATTTACCACTGGCCATGCTGTTCCCAGATCATTGATCCGTAGAGAAAAGGACACAAACGTTACAGCGAGGATCGACACGAAGAAGAGACTTTTAGGCAACACAAGCATGATACTCCTAACATCGACTGCCCCTAAATCTAATAGTGCTCAATCTAAGCCATTTAGCTTGCAGTGCAATAATGCTCAATTCAAGCACCATGGCGTAATGATTTTGATAGAAATTTACTGCTATGTATTTGTCAATAGGAACTGTTAGCATGGTCTATATTAGGCAGGGTTCTTGCTGTCTTTGGCAAGCCCTTTTGGGTTTAGGGAGGTGCGGCAGCACATGCATATTGCCTTGTGCGCCCACTCCTTGTTTTGGTTAGTTGGTTAAATTAGGCAAGGATCTCCCCTGATAGGATTGATCTCTTATTCCCGTGGACACCCTTGCCTATATGTACTCGAGCCTTTGCTCCCCATTAATCAATCTACTATTTCTCCCAATTCTCATCCACTTTCATGGTATCATGAGTCCGAGCTTGACCTCGGATTTTCGCTTCCGCACCCCTGCGCGCCGGCCCCTTTGCCGCGCTGCCCGTGCGCGCCGGCTTCCTGCCGTGCTGTGCCATGACCGGCCCCCCTCCCACTGGCGCCTCCGACACCGAGGCCGCCGCTCGGGACGCGGCTGCCGCTGCTGCCGCCGGCGGCGGCACACTGCCCTCCACCCAATCCGCCTCTGCTGTCCTCACCGACCTCCAGCAGCAGGAGATCGCCGCGCACCTGGCCAAGGAGCAGGCCAGCGCTGCTGCCAAGGAACGGCAGGAGGCTTACGATGCGGCCCTCGCTCGCCTTGCCTAGGCTGAAGAGGAGGCCGCCAACACCTCCAAGGCCCGCGACGCCGCCATCGCCTGCGCGGACAGGGAGCGGGCGCTCGCCGCCGCCGCCGCCGCCGCCCTGCAACCCTCCCCTCAGGAGAAGTCCTTTGCAGGCGGGTCGGCCTCCCCTGCAGGAGGCCCGGCGGACCTCCACTCTGCGCTGCTGCTCCAGGAGGCCGCCGCCCTCCTAAACCTTCACGCCCAGGCCATCGCCGTCAACAACATCCGGAGCCTCGTCCACATCGTTCTCGACGTCGACTCCAGCAACTTCAACCGTTGGTGCGATCAGTTCCTGCTGGTCCTCGGCAAATTCTCCCTCCAAGCGCACGTCCTCCTCGACGCCCCGGTCCCCTCGCCGGACTGGGCTCAGATGGACTGCGTTGTCCAGTCCTGGATCCTCGGCTCTCTCACCGACGACCTCGCCGAGATCGTCTCCTCCCAGGGCGCCTCTGCCCGGGACGCCTGGCTCGCCGTCGAATCCCAGTTCTTGGGCAATAAGGAGACACGGGCGATCCAGCTCGAGATGAAGTTTCGCAACTTCGTGCAAGGCGATCTCTCCATCACCGAGTACTGCTGCCGTCTGAAGAAGATGGCCGACGATCTCACTGCCTTGGGAGAGGTCGTCACCAACCGCACCCTCATCCTCAACGTGATTCGTGGCCTCAACGAGCGCTTCACGCACATCGGTGCCCTGCTGAGGCGCGCCCACCCCTTCCCCACCTTCCTCGGATCTATCCTTGGAGGAACTCACCTTGGGAAGCCGCCAGCCATCGCCGGCTGCTGCACTCGCCGCCACCACCAAGTCTGCACCCAGCTCGGGCTCCGGGGGCGCTGGGAACGGCACCGGCTCCAAACCCAACCGCCGCAGCAAGCGCGGCGGTGGCAGCGGAGACGGCGGCGGCCCCACGCAGCAGCAGCACAGCGCCCAGCAGCAGCAGACCGGCGTCCAGCAGTAGCCGCAGCAGCAAGCCGGGGGCGCCAAGACCGTCAGCCTCCCTTTAAGGGGCTGGCCCACCGTCTTCAACCCTTGGACGGGCACCATCCAGCTGTGGTCTGGTGCTCGCCATCCTCCTTTGGCGCCCATACCTCGACCGCCGCAGCAGCAGCAAGCGTTCGTCGCCCAACAACAGCAGTTGCACCAGCCGCAGCAGCTGTTCCAACCACAGCTACAGCCGTATCACCTCCCTACTGCTCCACCTGGCGCCTCTAAGGCTGGCCAATGGGGTCCGGCTGGCTCCTACAACCCCATGGCCGGCCTCCCTTCCTGGGACGCACAGTCACTTGCCTCCACGTTCAGCACGGCGACGCTGAACCCGCCTTTGTCAAGCGAGTGGTATTTCGACTCAGGTGCCTCCTCTCACATGACATCCACCCCTCACTTCCTTTCACAAACTTTTTCTCAGTGGTATCCTGCTCCTTCATCTATTATTGTCGGTAATGGCTCCATGATCCCTGTCACCGCCACTAGCACTACAGAGTTACCTCATTCCTTGCGTCTTAATAATATTTTGGTTTCTCCTCAAATTATTAAGAATCTCATCTCTGTTCGCCAATTCACTACCGATAATAATTGTTCTGTTGAGTTTTACCCTACTGGTTGTTCTGTGAAGGATCTCAACTCCAGGAACGTGATCATCAGGTGCAATAGCTCTAGGCCGCTATATCCCCTGCATCTCGATCCAGCACACTCCCTAGTTGCTAAGGGTTCCTCTCCACTGTGGCATTGGCGACTCGGTCACCCCGGCCATGAAGTTTTGTCCAAGCTTGCGTCTAGTGTCTCTTGTTCCATAGAGGATTGTTCAGATTTGTGTCATGCCTGTCAGCTAGGTCAACATGTTCGCCAACCTTTTCCAGTTTCATCGTCCCGTGCATCTAATAAGTTTGATCTTATACATTGTGATCTGTGGACATCACCAGTTGTTAGTGTCTCAGGTTATAAATATTATTTGGTTATTCTTGATGACTGCACTCATTACCTGTGGACTTTTCCTTTGCGTCTCAAATCTGACACTTTCAATACACTTGCCGGGTTCATCGCCTACGCCTCCACACAGTTTGCTGCACCTGTGAAGGCCGTCCAGTGTGACAACGGGTGCGAGTTTGATAACTCCAGTGCCCGCACGTTCTTCCTCTCTTGGGGCATCCATCTTCGCATGTCCTGCCCCTACACTTCATCTCAAAATGGTAAAGCTGAACGCATCATTCGGTCAATCAATAATTTCGTTCACTCCCTGCTGTTTCAGGCCTCCATGCCTCCCTCCTACTGGGTTGAGGCCCTCTCCATAGCCACTTCGTTGATTAACATTTTGCCTACCAAGACTCTTGGCTTCTCCACGCCGCATCTTGCCCTCCTTGGCACACCGCCGGCTTATGTGCACCTTCAAGTCTTCGGTTGCAAATGCTATCCGAACCTGTCTACCACAGCCACCCACAAACTCTTCGGTCTGCCTTGTGTGTCTTCCTTGGTTACTCTACTCACCACAAAGGATACCGCTGCCTTGACATGTCTTCCAACCTGATAATCATCTCACGGCACGTCATCTTTGATGAGACTGCCTTTCCTTTCGCTGAGCGTGATGGCCCCTCCACACCTGCGACCTTTGAGTGTTTGGATGAATCTGATGCTGTGCTCGCTCCTATTGGATCGCCACACAAGTTTTTGCCTGCAGGAACATCTTCTGGCGCCTCTACACCTGCTGTTGTTGCCCCTCGCGCCCCTCCCGGTGCTCCTAGCACCTGTAAACCGGACGCGATTCTTGCCCCGGCTCTACGCCCCTACACGACGGCCTCTTCGCCTGCGCCACGCGCGGCACCGTCGCCCTCATCACCTGCGTCATGCGCGGCCACGCCGTCTCCTGCGTCCCCTTCGCCTGCGCCACGCACGGCCATGGCCTCACCATCCTCCACCGAGCGCTACGTCCCGCCCGCACTCCGTGCCGGCCGGGGCACCTCGTCGCCTGGCCCTCGCGGCCCGCCACTTGGTTTTCCGCCGCTAGAGCGTGTCGTCACGCAGGTCTTCTCGCGCCGGCCTCGCCCTGTGCCAGCATCTACACCGGCGCCAGCTCCTGCACCTGCGCCGGCACCACTGCCTAAGGGTGCCGTCGCCGTGCCTCCCGTCATCAACCAGCACTCCATGGCGACTCGGGTCAAGCGCGGGTTCCGTGTTCCCGCTCTCTTCACCGCCACGCACCTGTCTCCGGTTCCGAAGATGTACCGCGGGGGTCTTGCCGATCCTGCCTGGTGGTCCACCATGGTGGAAGAATATGATGCTCTATTGAAGAATCACACTTGGGACTTGGTGCCACGTCCCCCCAGGCCAATGTTGTCACTGGGAAGTGGATCTTCAAGCACAAGTTCTCCACCGACGGCACTCTGGAACGGTACAAGGCGCGCTGGGTTCTTCGAGGATTCACATAACGCACCGATATCGACTTCGCGGAGACTTTCAGCCCGGCTGTCAAACCGGCGACAGTTCGTACTGTGCTCTCTCTGGCTCTCTCACGGCAATGGCCTGTTCACCAGCTTGATGTGAAGAATGCGTTTCTCCATGGCACCCTGACAGTGACTGTTTACAGCCAGCAGCCCAGTGGTTTTGAGGATGCTGCTCATCCTGACTATGTCTGCCGGCTCAACAAGTCTTTGTATGGGCTCAGGCAGGCTCCTCGCGCCTGGTACAGTCGCTTTGCCACATACCTGCTCTCTCTTGGGTTTGTTGAGGCCAAGTCGGATACTTCACTATTCATCTATCAGCGTGGCTCCGACACGGCCTACCTGCTTCTTTATGTCGATGACATCATCCTCACTGCCTCCTTGACCGGTCTTCGCCAGCGGATCATCTCAGCCTTGCAGCAGGAGTTCGCTATGAAAGACCTCGGTGAATTGCATCATTTCCTTGGTATGCATGTTCAGCATTGTGGTGATGGCCTTCTTCTATCTCAGGAGCAGTACATGCTAGAGATTCTTGACCGAGCAGGCATGGCAGAGTGCAAGCCGTGCTCCACTCCGGTAGACACTAACCCCAAAGTGTCTGCCACTGATGGTGCCCCAGTAGCTGATGCTTCGGATTTTTGCAGTCTTGCTGGTGCTCTGCAGTACCTCACCTTCACCAGGCCAGATATTGCATATGCTGTCCAGCAAGTTTGTCCTCACATGCATGATCCACGGGAGCCTCACCTTGCGGCTCTCAAGCGCATTCTTCTCTATGTCCGCGGGACTCTTCAGTTTGGTCTCTTGTTGCGACCCTCCTCGTGCACCGACCTTGTGGTGTATACTGATGCCGATTGGGCAGGTTGTCCGGATACGCGCAAGTCCACCTCGGGCTATGCTGTGTTTCTTGGTGACAATCTCATCTCCTGGTCTTCCAAGCGTCAGACTACCGTATCAAGGTCCAGTGCTGAAGCTGAGTATCACGCAGTGGCTAATGGAGTCGCCGAGGCGACATGGTTGCGCCAGCTCCTCCAGGAGCTTCGCGCTCCCCTTCGCCGTGCCACACTGGTGTATTGTGACAACATCAGTGCCGTCTACATGTCCTCCAACCCGGTTCAGCATCAACGCACGAAGCATATTGAGATTGATCTACACTTCGTCCGCGAGCGTGTTGCCATTGGTGATCTCCGCGTCCTGCATGTTCAGACATCTTCACAGTACGCCGACATCTTCACCAAAGGGCTGCCTTCTTCGCTATTTACGGAGTTCAGGACCAGTCTGAATGTGCGCAGTGGCTGACGATCAGACTGCGGGGGCGTGTTAGCATGGTCTATATTAGGCAGGGTTCTTGCTATCTTTGGCAAGCCCTTTTGGGTTTAGGGAGGTGCGGCAGCACATGCATATTGCCATGTGCGCCCACTCCTTGGTTTGGTTAGTTGGTTAAATTAGGCAAGGATCTCCCCTGATAGGATTGATCTCTTATTCCCGTGGACACCCTTGCCTATATGTACTCGAGCCTTTGCTCCCCATTAATCAATCTACTATTTCTCCCAATTCTCATCCACTTTCAGGAACTACTGTTAGTTTTCTTCTTTTTTATTGCATACAAGAGAAATGAAATTGTATTACCATGCGAATGTCAGTGCTTCAAGTTTGATAATCAGTTGTATGCTTCATTATTTTATCACCTTGGTTGGTTGTGGCTTGCTTATATTGTTTCTCCGTAGCAACGATTCCAAACCTGGAGCGACTACAAATTTAATCCAGATTCTCTATTTCCAAATAAAATCTATGCGTGTCCATAATTTGGTTTATGTTGTTGAATTGTAGTAAAAATCTTTTTGCGTTTGAACTGCAGTTGTGATCCTTGCGAGTAGCTTGAATTCAGATTCCATTATGCGCCTTTTCGCCTTGAAAGATGCTCAAGATCCTATATTACAGGGAATTATAAATCTAGGAAGCAGAAGGATCACCCCCAAGATGTTCCTTCTTAGCTAATGATTCCAGACAAAAAGAGGTACTCCTTAGCTAAATCATTGAAGAAGATATACTGGTCAATTTATTCAAAATTAATGTTGCACAATTTTACCACTTTATAAATGCAATTACATTTTCTTTCTTTCAGTTTGATGCACATACAAGGAATTCAAGTGGTGGTAGAATAACAAAAAACTGAAAGCTATGTAAGGAGGATATTTTTTCATTCATTTAGTAATATTTGTACCTTATATTATTTCATTTCTCATTTGAGATGATAAGGATCAGCAAGGATTGCCGGGAGCTACTACAATCTTGACACAAGAGCCACAAGCGTTCAAAGCATATGCAACCTCCAATTAAGATGGACGAACATATATATAGCAATTATTCTAACTTCATGATCTTAACATAACTAATGCTCATTTGCCGTTTAGTGACTGTCAATTGAAGTGGGTTGGATCCATAAGTAAAGGTTGTTGCCGTATTACGGTCTAGTCCAAAATCTATAGTTGGTGGTGTCATCAAAAACCATTTCTAGATAGTGTGCCATCACCCTATTGCAAAAGATGAACTATCAGTAAGGCCCATGACCGGATACAACATCAGTGGTGATGCCCATACCAAAGGAGTACCAATTGCTTGGCCTTCGAATTATGTTTGATACAGCTATGTTTATGTTTTTTGAAGCATATATGGATAGTATAATATTTAATGTTACAAGCTGCTTTCTCTATGCAGGTTTGAATTACCAATCAGAAGCAACGAAGTTCAAGAATACTAGTAGATGTTTATATTTAAATTTTTTGCTTTCCAGTAGTGTAGACTTGTACTGTTCACTACTATGTTGCTCTATTGAATCATATTGTTATGTATATATACTATCACGTGCACAGAAAGAAAATAGCTTACTTTCATCGGCCAGAAACCGTCAAAAATAGCCAGAAAGCCGTCGAAAATACATATGTTCGTCGGTCGGCCGATGAAAATAGGCCGACGGAATAAAATCGACGAAAATGAACGCATTTTCGTCAGCCAAAGCAGCCGATGAAAATACAGACCATATTTTCATCGGCCGGCACAACCGACGAAAATGATACAGTTTGTTTCGTCAGTCCCAAAGACCGACGAAAATACTAGTTAGTTTCGTCGGCTTTCGTAGCTGACGAAAATACTAGGCGCCTGCTAAAAAAAATAGCTGCTGCATAATAGTGTCAAAGTGTCATCCCAGATGCTATCTTCTCAGCCTGACAGTGTCAAAGTATTGGTAATTAGAATCAAGTTCAGAAATTTCCAAAACATACACTTGAATCTGGATTCGATGTATGCAGATGACATGAACATCCGTACCAAGACGTTCAATACAGTCTACATATAGTGTTTTTTCTTTAAATAAAAAATAAGTAACTTTAAATAAAAAATAAGTACACATAAGTTACGTAATCAAGCAACTTGGAGGATTCACATCATTTTTTAATTAAGAAAACATGTAAATATAAGAGATGTAATTAAGCAATCAGGTAATTACGTGATGTGAACGAGTACTACAATTGAAACTTTTCTACAACCAATGCAAGGTTCTATGGTTTTTAAAATATTTGGTTCGTGCAATATGTTATGTTTACTCTAAAATTCCATGCATACATTATATGCCACATGCAAGTGTAAAATAAATACTTATTTTAAATTCTGAATGCGTTACAATAGGTAAGATATGTGTTACGGACCATATGTTCCAATGTTCGAAATTATATGCTCTACCACAAGCTGGAAGTGTTACTAGAGCTATAAAAATGTGTTACATAGATAATTATTGTAACACTTGATAAATGATCCAGTAGATAAGTAATTGTGTTACAAAGTAGTAACACTTTTTTTGCATGTAAAGGAACATATATCTTGTGTTCTAATAGATCAGACTATAGTAACGTTGGAAATAGGAACAATAACATCTTTGTGTTACTAGGAGACGCAGTAACACTTCTATTGACCTATTGCCTTCGAGGAGCTGGCTCTATTAGTCCTTACAACCAGCAATAGACTCAGGAAAATGTTAGATTCATGGGTTTATAATTTCACTTAACATTTTCCATTAGGGTTTCTTGTTGAGTCTATGGCCTTCTGTACCTGTACATATTTCTTGTAAAATTTATATATTTCAGAAGGGGCCTCCCTGCTCTTCACTTACAAATAAAATGTACAAATCATCGTTTAATTTCAGTCATCAAGTTCCAAGTGCTTGAGTCCTCTGAGAGACTCACTTCTCACGCATTTACTGTCATTTTGGTCTCGCAAACTATTAGGGATACAAGTCTCCCTGTATTCTGTTCTTTTAGTTTTTTTACTATATATGACTGGATGTGGATAACATAAAGCCGAGAAGCATGCGTCATGTTGTACGCAAGTGTTGTTGATGGCAAGTCTGACAATTTCATTTTCAGTTTGTTCGTTCAATATTTTGTATGTATTCTATAAAAAATTAATAAGTAAAACCATTAATATTGATTATTGGATCCTGACTTTTTCTAAGCCCTTTCTTCTTTGGTGCCTTGTGGTGGGTGGTCTTTGTATGAACCGCACTACATTTTCCTGCTTGTGTCAGAGCCATCTGATTGAAATCGCATCATTCTCCCTTGGCAAGCATGCTATGCTCTGCCATGCCTTGCTCTGTCCGGGATCCTGAAGGCCCTTTTGCCTTTTCTTCTCTTTTGCATGGACAAGAAAAAAAACTTCCAGTTTATTAATTAATTTATCTGTGCAACATGCTACATGCCATACATAGATTGGTTTGTGATCGTTTATTGTCGCGACCGCATATATTGATACCATATACTACATATATATCATGGGAAGAAGAATATTTGGACCGTAAGCCAGGGCTGGCCTCCATTCAAGCTAGTAGCTAATTATACTAGTATACAAGCGATATGCATGCCGTGCCACCATCGTTAATCATTACTTCCATTGTCATCCATGGAGCTACGAGATGACACACGCGTTGGGGTTCTCGTCGCTGAAGTACTGCGGTGCCGGAGGTGGTGGCTGCACCATGCCATAGTTGTAGTACTGGTACATCATCGGAGGAGCCACGGGCGCTGGTGGAGGCGGGGGAGGAGGTGGAGGCGTCCACTGCATCATGGGCATGGCGTAGGGGTGCACCACGGTCATCCTTCTCGCCATCATAGCCTCCTCGTCCACCTGAGGGTTGTAGTAGTTTTTTTGAGGGTATGGCCAGTACATCATCCGCTTCATCATCTCCTCCGGCGGAAACCCGTCCACGGCCAGCAGGTCAGGCTTGCCCTTCTCCTCGTCACCGCCCCCTTCCTTCTTTTCAGTGCCATCCTCCGACTTGGCGGCCTCCTCTTCTTTCTTTTGTCCCTCGGCGTCTTTCTTCTCGGTGGCGTCTTCCGTAGGCGGTTTCTCCTGATCCTCCTTGTTGGCACCGTCTGCAGGCGGTTCCTCGGGCTTCTTCTCGCCGTCCTCCTTCTTGGGCTCCTCCTCCTTTGGGGCCTCGGGAGGCGGTGGCGGGGGCACGACGGTGGCTAGCTTGCCGGTGCGGCGGTGGATGTACTGGACGAGCTTGTCAGCTGACATGGTGCCGGTGACAGTGAGCTTGCCGTCACCGGAGTTAGCATCTGCGCTCTGCACGCCTCTCATCTTGAGGATCTTCTTCTGCAGTTGCTGCGCGCAGGCCTCGCAGTGCATGTTCACGTGGAGCTCCATCGTCGTGACCTCGCTCACCTGCGAATGGACGACGACTGGTTCCTCCTTAGGGTTGGCGGCTGCATCGGCATCTGTTGGAGGCGGCGGCGGCGGCGGGGAGATGACGGTGGCGTTGCGCATGGTCCTCTTGCGGAGGCGCTCGCAGATGCCCTGCGGATCCACGATGCCCTTCACTGTCACCTGGTTCTGTGCCATGTCCACCTCCACGCCTTCCACTCCTACATGTCAGCAGTTAATCAGTAAGACATCAGCTTTCTAGCATCTTGCCGGATCAAGAAAATTTTTAATTAGTCCATTAATTAATCGTGATCAATTGCCCAGTGCAGAACAAAACAAAGAAAAAAGTTATCAATAGGAAAATGGAAAAAAGGTTAGTTACCTTTGCATCTCAGGATGCATCTCTTGATCTTGTTGGCACAACCGGTGCAATGCAAGTTGATGCCGAGGATGCAAGGGTGAGGTAGCTGGGGCGGCTCCTTGGCTGCTGCCTCCTCTTTCTTCTTGTCCTCGCCTTCTGCTTCAGCTGCCTCGTCCTTTTTCTCTGCTTCCGGAACAGCCGCTGGTGCTTCTTCCTTCTTCTGGTCCTCCACCTTTGCCGCCGCCTCCACCTGCATGTACAGAATACATAAGTTCTCACGGACCAAACAACCAACCAAGCTCATAATATGCATAATTCGAAAATAATTGCCTAATATTCATTGTGGTATTTATATTTACCTTCTTAACTTCCTCTCCCATGGTGATCAAGCTGAAGAATTGTGAGCTCTGGTAGTGGTATGTGACTCAAAGTTCGGAGGGAGATAATGAGTAACTAATTTGGCTGATAAACCGAATAAGAAATCAATTGAGGAAGAAGACGCCTCGATCGTCCTCGAGCAGGAGAGTCTATATGACCAATGGGCAGGTGCTGCTCCTTATACCAGCACTACAGACGGTGAAGGGAGATAGTAGGTAGCTAGATCCTGCCTGCGGCAATCAGTGTGCCCGGAATAAAATAGGGTCTCGTGGATTCCCAAGCACATGCATTCACGCATGCAGCCCGATCGATCCACCCACCAACTGAATACTCGCCCCTAAGCTAAGAGAGTACTGTATCTCTATAGATCCAAGCAAAAGCTTGTGATTAAGGCAACAACCTATACTGTTTCTCTCTTTTACAGTGGCAGCAGCAGCAGTTTGGGTCTTCTCGCAGCTTCTGGCTCTGTCCGCAAGGAGAACCTAGTAAACCGCAACGCAGGCAATGCTACGAGTCTGTGCGCTCCTAGCTGTGCGTGGCATGAGTGGTGGACCTAGTAGAGGGGGAGGAAATATGTGGTGAGGGGGCACGCTTATATAGGCTCCATGAATGACTTATAGAATTTGGATTGGAGAATTTTGCATTCAAATTAATTGAAGCATTTGGATTGAACTTTACAAAGTTTAATGGCAAGGAAATGGTTACTTTTCTCCACTTTTTGGAGGATCAGCGGTCGTCGATAACTTCTAGAAAGTACTCCGAAATTAGGATTGGTCGATGGTTTCTAGTTAGATGTCCTGAAATACTTCGGCAAGAAGTGATTGCCAAGTATGTATGGAAAGTGCAATTCGATATACTACTTTTTGTGTGACAGGAGGGGATAAACTTTCTCATGGACAGCAGCCCAGATACCTCCTTTCTCTCTCTCCTTTAACTCCCTAATATTCAATGTTAGCTCAGAGTTTGGAGCACGAAGAGGTCGAGATGATTTCGGAAAAGGCGACATCCATTGCATCCTGCACCCTGATGAGAGAGAGAGAGATGGATGCAGCGTCACATGGGTATGTTGGGTGGGACTTTGGAGGGCTGGTTGGCCTTTTTGCTTTCCTTTGTTCTTAAGTGTTAAGAATCCACTTCACGATGACTCATCACCTCGGCTTACCTGACAGCGATTTGTTGGAAAGTTTATATTGGCCTAATTCTTTTTCTGATGCGGTGCATGCAAGCTCCTTTTTATTGGTATCCCCCACATCAGATTTTGCGTAGATTAATTCAGGTGGGTGACGAGAATCAATTGCAGAGTATGGGTATTGAACTTATCGCTGCAGACAAGTAACCTGCAATCTTGCACCATAACGGGCAAGCCAACTGGCAAAGACACCTTTTCTGCTACTACTCTGTAGACTGGAGCTACCAATTAATCACACCTTTAGCATCTATCTTGATCACCATTTCAAAATATCACCATCAACTTAACTTTCTGGTCCATATAGTCTAGTATTACACAAAGGCACTTGCTGGCGGGAATAATGAGGCACTTGCAGGAAGGGTAGTCCTAGTGTTGTACCCCAAGATTCCCGTGCATATCATTCCCTGGCGTTTATTTCGTAGTATATGCCTATACGCATGGGCGAGGGATGAGCATATAATACGAACGTACTGCAGGAGCACATCAGTAGTTGTTGTAGATTATTTGGCGAGAACAACCAGCCGGTCTTGTGTGTGATAAGAGCTAACAACGTTTTATTCCTCTTTTCAGGGGTACCACACGGCTGCCATCATTTCAACCGGCCGTAAGATTAATCGCCCTTCTTGTCATCCTCATTTTTTTCTTTACTGATGCACAATTCACGTGCATGCAGTGCAATGCAACCCAACGCACGATTTCCCACGGCATGGTACGCACGCACGCAAGAGACTTGCGGTCCAGTACATGCCTCTGCCACGTACGGGAGACTACTTTTCTTGCGTCAATTAATTAAACTTAAACCTCAAAGGATCCACACGCGCGGATCCAATCTGGCCAAGGAAAGAACAATTAAAGCTACGTACTAGTGCATGAGTATGACCGACATACACGAAGCTGGAACGACTCTGACTGACGGATGACGACGCAGGCAGATTCGTGAAAGAGACTCAAAGTGGAGACCTCGGGACAACGATCGATGAGCCTCGATCAATATAGTAGAACACTGAATGTGCACGGTAACAGCACTTTTGAGTTGAGCAACCCGGCTCCTTCGTGTTCCCCAAACCGGCATGCATGGCTGGCTTATTAATTTCTGTGCTCTCGGTCTGGGCGAGACCTCATTCCAGCTGGTGCATGTAGTGCTCGTTTGCTTGGTAAACTTGCTCGCTCGGACTGTGCTTGAGAGGCGACGGGAACACGGGGTTGTGGGTGGTTGAGAAAAACCGTGCCGTCAGCATCGGACGGTGCCCACTTTTGAGTCACGGAGTGCGCCGCGCACTGCTGCAAAAATGGTTTGCAGTAAGTACCAATTTTTTTAGGACGGATCAAAATATAACCAGTTTTTACAAAAATAGCAGGGTTACTGTAGCAGCTAACCCACCCCTGGCAATGCATCTTCAGGGCGGGTGGCGCCATCACCCGTCTCTGAAAATAATAGGTATTTTCAGGAGCGGGTGATGGTGCCACCCGACCCTAGAGGGCTGTATATTTTCAGGAGCGGGTGATGGCGCCACCTGCCCCTAGAAATGCATTTTTAGCACTGGATGAGGCCGTCACCTGCCCCTAAAGATGCTCATAAAATTCTAGGCACAAACCCTTCTTTCTACTCCCGACAATCCATTGCTTGCTCGAAGGAGGTGCTGCCCGAAAATCTAAAAAAAGAAAAAAGGGGAGGGAAGGTTTTAAACTTGATTTCTTTCAAGTTGGGGGCTCTATGAGATAAGTTGATGCTAATCCCATGTCGTTTCTTAGCTTTTTGGATAGTGTTAGGCTCAAATGGAGCTCTCTTAACTCTAGCTAGATCTAGATTCCATTTGCCTCAAAATTTTGGATGAAGTTAGGTTATTTTAGTAGAAGAACAAGATTATGTAATCATTTGGGTCCAAACTTTATGTTTTAGTCTCATTTCTAAGTAACAAATTCCTAGATCCATGGAGGAGAGAGAGGAAGCTTTACTTTTTTTATATTTACATATATGCATGATAGTTTTTTCAACAAAATTTAGTTGTTCAATAATAGGTTGGGTTTTGATTTTTTTAGTTTTTACATGTTAAATTGATTTTTTCGAATATCATATATATATACAAGTATATATTTATGGTCATTTTGGGCTCTATTTGTCTCAAACTTTTGGATGAAGTTATGTTATTTTAGTAGGACAACAAAATTATGTAATCATTTGGATTCAATCTTTATGTTTTACTTATTTCTAACTAACCAATTTCCTAGATCCATGGAGGAGATAGAAGAAGATTTGAATTTTTTTTATATGCATATCTATGCGTATATAAAGGTATATATTTTCAAAATTATTGTAGAGCTTGTTTTAATCCATTTAAATTATTTGTTGATGTTCAGATATGGATAGGACAATGATGTACAAACCACGCATGACTGATGCCTATTTCCGTGGAGAACTTGATAAATTCATTCAAGCTGCGGAAAACCACGCAAGAAATAAGAACACACAGAGGATACCTTGCCCGTGCAAAATATGCAAGAATATGAGAGTATTCAGCGACACAACACAATCAGATCGCATGTGTTGGTGGGCGGTTTTGTTGAGAATTACATGATCTGGATGTATCATGACGAGAAAGCACCCCCCTCCGACGGAGAATACACTCGATGAAATGATAGAAGACGTTGAGTTTGATACTTATGATGAATTTTGTGCGGATGTCGGCGATGATGATGGTGATGTTGTCGGCAAGGGGCCCATTGATGGTGGTAGTGTTGATGGTGGTTTCCTTAAAAATTTGTTGTGCCATACCAAAGCAGAGCTATTGGTAGGTACTGCAAAGGAGGTTAGCAAACTTTGAGATGGTGAATAAATCAGCGGAGGAAAATATATACGAGCAATCAAAGGGATGTCCGAAACACTGTACCGTGCTTCATTTCATACTTGAACAGTTGACTCTAAAGGCTAAGCACAGTTGGTCAGATAGTAGTTTCAATGATCTCCTATGTATGTTGGCTTGGTTGCTTCCAAAGCCAAATAAAGTGCCCGCCAACACCCATCGAGCAAAGAAGCTTGTCAGTCCGTGTACGATGGTTGTGGAAAGAATTTATGCATGTCCAAATCATTATATTTTGTATCGTTGGGATACTTTCAAAGACTTGAACAAATACTCTATTTGTTCTGCTAGTTGATACAAAAACAATTCCGGCTATTGTGGTGGCGATATTCAAGGTCCAGGTGATGGGAATAAAAGGAAGAGGAAGGGTGCAAAGAATAGTGTTGCCTTTGTTGAGCCAGCAGACACTACATTAGACATTTCTGAGAAGCAGAGCAGAATTCCTGCGATGGTTATGTGGTACCTTCCAGTTGCTAATCGCCTCAGGCGTTTCTTCTCCAACCCGAAGGATGCTGAACTGATGCGGTGGTGGGATTCGGATAAGCGCAAGAAGGGCGACGGAAAGCTCCAACATCCAGCTGATGCTCACCAATCAAAGAAGTTCGATAAGCAGTATTATCTGGAATTTGGAAAGGACCCAAGGAACGTTCGGTTTGGGTTAAGTATGGATTGAATGAATCGGTTTGGTGATAGAACTAGCACTCACAGCACATGCCCAGTGATCTTGATGATGTACAACCTTCCTACATGGTTGTGCCACAAGAGAAAGTATATTTTGCTATGATCCTGATACAAGGCCCCAAGCATTCTGGCATCGATATAGATATTTTTCTTGAGCCTCTGATGCAAGAGATGGAAACTCTATGGAAGGAGGGTATCGATATCGTTGATGGTTTTACATGGCAGCCCTTTAATCTGAGAGCCATTATCTTGGTCACCATCCATGATTACCCAGCTTTGTTTGTCCTTTTAGGACAGGTCAAAGGTAGGACACGATGCACTGTCTGCGTGGATGGCACTGTATCATCTTTCCTGGAAGGTTTTAGAAAGGTAGTTTACCTTGGGTACAGGCGCTTCTTGGTGGAAGGATATCGGTACCGAAGTAAGAAGTTCTACAACTTTTTTAATGGCAAGCCTGAGTTACATTCTGCTTTAATAAAACGAGATGGGCACTATATTTACAAAATGGTCAGGACCATCTAGGTCAGTTATGGGAAGATGACGAAAGATAGGAAGAAGGAAAATAGAGATAAGGCACCTATCGAAGGCGTACCATTTAAGAAACAGTCCATCTTCTACAAGTACTTGCCGTATTAGGTGGATCTTGAGGTCCGCCATGCAATTGATGGTATGCACCTCAAGAAGAATGTGTTTGGTAACACAATTGGGCTCCTTCTGGAGACATCAGCAAAGACAAGGGATACCTTGAAGTCACGTCAAGACCTGGTAGCCATGAAGATAAGACAAGATCTTCACCCTGTGGATAAAGAAAATGAAAAATATAAACTTCCCCCAGCTAGCTACAACTTGACACAAGATGAGAAGAAGCCAATGAGCGAGAGCTTACGGGGGATCAGAGTCCCAAGTCGTTTCTCATCCAACATTAGGAAACTAGTCTCGATGAAAGACCTCTTGCTATGCGGCTATAACCGTCATGATTATCATGTGTTGCTGATGGTGTTCCTCCCTATTGCAATCAGAGTGATCAAGCCAGTATACCTGAAAATGGTAATCACTCGATTGTGTTACTTCTTCAATAAGATTTCTCAAAATGTGATCGACAAAGATGAATTGCAGTATCACCAAGAATTTATTGGCGAGACTATGGCGCAGCTCGAGATGTGCTTCGCTCCGGAATTTTTTGATATAATGGAGCACCTAATGATTCACATGGTTGACAAGATATGTGCACTTGGTCCACATTACCTGATGAGGACATCACCATACTAGATACACCTGAGATTTGGTCTTCTACGAGTTACAAGTCGTCTCCAACTTGGTCTTCACGTCTGGTTCAGACTCAGCCGACCACCTGAACAAAAACACTGATATCTCCTTCATACAATGTTGAAACAAGGCGTTCTTTGATGCATTGGAAAGAAGATGATGAAAGCTTTCTTTTGGTTCTGGTGTGAGCTCCAGAATATTCGTGGATCATTCTATGTGACCATGACAAGTTTGCTGCATCACTTATTTTGGACCAAGTCAACCTTGTATCGTGTCGGGCCTTAAGCTCAGGTTCAGGATGCCCCCATTTGCTCACCCTCAACCCTAGAATGTTCCCCCTTTGGTATAAACTCAGTAGCAGCTGCCACATTTGGGTTTGGATTTTGTTTAGTTCTAGTTTTACATCAAGAAACAGATCTCTTTCATTGTAACTGTGACGTCGAGTTCTTTTGCTATGAATCAGGGCCCCCGTTCTTGTTCTACACCATTGTGGCGATTAGTTCTTTTGTGATCAGAGCTTGAACCCCATCTTGTTCTTTGCTTCATATACATCTGCAATTGCAGATTGCGAGTTTACCCTTTCTTGCTTGTGTTCTTCGATTCGCTTGCAGGGAAAGCCTTCTTGGCGAGGTCAATCAAGTTGTGCTCGGTTCATAACCAACCGGGCAGTAGCGTAATAGTTGCAAGGGTTCGAATCATGATTGATTGAAGTCCGGATCACCAACGTCGTGACTCCATCAATTAAATTTACCATACCTATCAGAAGATTGGACCAGTGCTACATCAAGTGGTATCAGGATTGAGGTTAACCATGAGGTATACCTTTGTGTTTCCCTTTAGATTCATCTCATTTGCATTACCTACCGTCCATAAAAAGCCTAAACAAATTACACATTCCACTGTACTATCACTTGTTTTAGCCTTTGCAATTTCGTTTTAGATTCGCTTTGTTGAGTTTGTGTCCATGGTCGAGTCGTTGTTGCTAGTTTAGTATGTTCGTGGTCGTAGTTCAATCGCCCCGTCGCTGTTTTTATTTCCGCCACTATCCCATCCACTTTTACCCAAACAACAAATTGAGCCCTCACATTGCTACATCATTACCTACACAAATTGTGAACGTATGAGAGTTTCATGTCCATTCTAAACCGGTACATACTGAATCATTTATAACCTGAGGGGTCTATGATAGAGGGATATAGGTACCAAGGAAATCATTGAGTGTTGCCTAGGTTACCTAAAGGATGAAGTAGGCATTGGTTTGCCTATTCCATGCTTTTTTGGGAGGTTAGAAGGGGTTGGCACAGTTGGGAGGAAAACCTTCATCGACAAGGATTTCAGAGGTGTGCAACAAGCACATTATAGCATCTTGCAGCATCTCACGATATGACACCTTTAGTCGATCAACACTTGAGCATGATTAGTGCAGAAAGTAATGGCCGCTCGGATGATTGGATCATGAGAGAGCACAAGCGTCAATTGACTTCATGGCTAAAGGACTTGGATCTACTAGATGGGGACACCGTGGAAGAACAAACGATCAAAAGATTGGCAGCTGGTCCATCTAGCTAGGTCACGTCATGGCAAGGGTATGATATTAATGGATATCTATTTTACACTGTTGCAAAGGATAAGAAGACCGTGTCTCAGAATAGTGGTGTTCGCATTGAGGCCTTAGACGAGAGAACATGCCAAAGTATCACATACTATGGCGTCATAGATGATATATGGGAAGTGCACTATGGTTCCAATATACAAATTCCAGTGTTTCGGTGTTGTTGGGTCAAACACCCAAGATGTGTTAAGGTGGACAGCTATGGGATCATGATTATTGACCTCAACAATGTTGGTTACAAAGATAATCCATGGGTACTAGCTTCACAAGTTGCATAGGTATTGTATGTAGCTGATCCCGCAAAGAAGAGAAAGCACATTGTTGTCCCTGGAAAATAAGATATCATTGGAGTTGATGGTATTGACGATGTGGAAGAATATAATCAATACGATGAAATAAACCTCTTCATAGACCAACCATGGAAGATGAGGATTATTGAAACAAGCATAAGAATAGACGACAAGCTATGGCATGCAAGGATGGAGAATCGAGAATTGTTGCCGCTTAAATATGCAGCTAGTAAATTATTTTTGGATTCATGTAATCTCTCTTAATATCTCATGCATCAATGTATTCTGAATGAATTATGTATATGAGACTTATTAATGACATGTGGACTCAATTTTTATGTTCTAGCATCATCACTTATTGAGTGAAATTCCTATATCCATATAGGTATATTTTTTTAAGGTAGTAAATATGACATTAAATAAAATCATGTATTCTAAATGTATAATTTTGAAAAATCATTTTCAGGGGTGGGTGGGGGGTCACCCGCCCCTATAAGTTGTTTTCAAAATGATTCAAAAACTTCAATTAATTCAAAAAATATAGCTTAACACATCAAAAAAAGGTGAAACTTTAGTACTGTAATATTAGTGAATTCATTTGAATAGTGAATTCATTTGAATCCATTCTTTCTCTCTCTCTCTCTCTTTTCCAAGAGACAAATACATAGACACATATATAGAGAGACACATAGAGAGAGTGATAATGTGGATATTGCGGAGTCCTTATAAGAAAGAACAAGGTCTATCTATTGTTACTTCTTTTCTTTTTGATTTCAATGTAAAAATTTGAAAATACCATAGTTTTATTCAAATATTTTGAGATAGTGTATATTTCAAGCATTTTTTTGAAAAGGTTTTGAGCTTAGTTTATTTTATATTATGAATGAATTATTGTGACACTCTAATGATTCTTTTCAAAATTTGTGTTCAAATATGATTCTATTGAGATTTGGTATTCAAATATATTTCTATTGAAATATGTAGAACTCAAAAATGGATCAACCGTCGTCATCATCCCTGCACAGGGAGGATGCAACACTAGAAATTGATGAGGTCAAGCGAATTGCATCCCAGATGTCGTGGGACGACCTGGCCGACGTTGGGAACGATGATGCCGACGACGGTGTGCAATCCGGGGATTATGATTCTGACAACCTGGAAAACAAAGGACCTAGGATTGGACATGGGGGTTGGGTGGATGGTCAATAGCATGATCCGATAGATCCACATCCTATCGCTCCAAGAGAACGCCATTCAAGGTTGGAGTTTGATCCAGATTACATTCCAAATCCAGTTCAGGTAATGACTACACGCGATTAACTGCCACCTAGCTTTTAGTATATGTTTTTCATAAACTACGCGTAATGACTAGCCGAAATGCTGTGATCCGTGTAGGTGGCTCCAAAAGGAAGGAGTAAACGCCGACACTGACCCCCAACCCACAGAGGAAGAACTTGAAGGCAATGATAGCTCCGGTCCGGAACGTCAAACTACGACCTCTGGCAGCCAAAGTAAAAGGAAACGGGGTCAACGAGGAAGAAACCATTACCCCGAAGGCCAATGGACGGTCAATGCAGTTAATGTAGCAGCCGAGCCCATAGAGCCCCTTGAGGTGCGTGCAAAGTTTCAAAATGCAATTGGTTCTATAATTAGAACAAAGATGGTTTTGGATCCAATGATACCTGATCGGCTAACGGTTCCTGAGGGGAAGAAAGAAGCGATGTGGGCACTGTTGAGCAAAACATTTATTTATTTTCCCACGAGAAACTCCAGAAAGAGTTAAGCATTATACTAAGATGATGCTGGGTGAAACTTTCCACCGGTGGAAGAGTGATCTGAATACCAAGTATGTCCAGAAGGGCCGAGCCATGTGCGGATTACGGGAAAATCACAAGGGCACAATTCGAGGAGTTTGTTTGGCAAAAGGCCTCTGAGGAAGCTCTAGCCTTACGCCAGAGGAATACAGAACTTGCACTGAGCAATATACATAAAGTTTATCTTGGGCCGGGTGGATACCAAAGGTAGCTCAAGAAGTGGCAGCTTTAAAGAGAGGTGGCAATAGCCGCCAGGCAACCTGATCCTTTTAATAGCCTTGACGAACGTGCCTAGATGTGGCTTCTGAAATGAACCGGATTCTCGAATTGAGGAATCCGACTCCCTGTATCGTCGTGATAGTCCCTGGATCAAGCGCTATCACATACAGAACTCATTTCAGGCATAATATCACAGTCATACTCATTAAGAGGTCAACCACGGGTTTAATTATTACATAAATCCAGAGGATCTGTAGTACGGAATTTATTACAAGCCTCTCGGCTAGATCGAACAAGCAGAAGGCGCATAGCGGTAGCTAGGTCTTCGGCCGTCCTCCATCTTCGGGAACCACCTCCACAGGCGACTTGAGCGTAGCTCGGCCTCAGTCGTACCATCCATCGTCGTTGGGGTCGAATTCCGGATTGGATCCTGCATCGTACCAGACTATCCCCAAGGAATGGGATAGGTTCACGTCACCATCTGTATGCAAGCATTATTGTGGTCTATTCTACGGATATACAAGAGTTCAAGGAGTAAAGCTGGGGTTTCCCTATGTATGCAATATATATATATAAGAATACACATCTCCTGTCGCTTCCGACTCGGGCTCTTCCGGCATTCCGGACTCCCGGTCACACACACCTTCCAAAACCACCAAGTCGATGCGAGGACTCCCTCTCCTCGCATCTCAACTGCCCCCTGGCAGGGAGATATTCTAGAGGGAGGTAGAAATCATGAGTAACACTAACTAATAAGAGCAACAGAGGAGTAGGGATGTCCATAACCGAGGACGCGGCTATACGTATAGTTTTCACCCTGCAGGGATTGTACACCTGGACCCACTCGAATCGACACTAGTCAGAGATTAGCCGACTAGTATACGAAACACCGGTCTACTGAAACGGAATTAGGAGCCATGGCACCATCCGGCTTTCCCGGGTCTTGGGCGCATCCTCCCACGAGAGGTCGCCCCGGGACTGTGAAGCCTCCCATGCGTCTCGGGGAACGTGAGGTCAGCACCTCCTCCCCCCTGCACCGATACTCGATCCTCCTACCGGCTTGGTACCGCGCTTGCTAACCCCGGACCGGGCCCACCCTCATAATGGGTAAGTGGTGTGCACGCTTAACAAATTCCCACAAGTCATGGTTACTCTCACCCGGTCCTTATCTGCCGGAGCGGGCATCTTCGTCAAAAGCGTATCCACCACGGTGGTCCGCGACTGCACCCTTGACGGGCGCCCCAAACACCTCAAACACGTAACCAGAACTGTACCCGCCACAGGTACTCCGTAGGGTGTGCCAAGATACACACCCCAAGCCCTCGATCCACGATCGAGTTAGGTTGCCCACTCCCGGCTAAACCCTAATCACCAACTCCTGAAGAGAACCACTTTACACACGCCAAGACTATCCATCCATATCCCACACATACACATTCAAGGATTTACAAGGCATTTCATATAATAAACAAGTAAGATAGGTTGGCAAGGAGTATGGTTCGTAAAGAGGCCATGCAGGTTTATCTCGACATACATATATACACATACAGCGATAGCATATCTACAAGCAAATGCCTAATAGGGATTCAAATCATAGATGGGCGTGAACCTGGCGTCTCTTCGAAGTCCTCCTGAGCCTCCGGGTAGTCCTGGTCGTCGGTCAGCTCCTCGCGGACGGGGCCTATTCATAAATACGGGTAAGAGTAGGGATCAAAGTGCAAATATGCACAAAATGCTGCAAATAAGATCCAAATCACCACAATGCCTACTCTAACTGGTGGTTCATGATTTTAGAAGAATTATGAAACTGGTTTCATAATTTTCGGAGGTCCGGATAATTTATTATGAATTTTCTAAGGAAAAATCTATTTCTGAAATTAATAAAAGAGTTCCAGAAAAGAAAAGCCTGAAAACAGCGATACGTGGCAGCACCAGGGCGTGCCACGTGGCATGCTGACGTCAGCATGACGTCAGCATGACATCATCAGGGGGTCCTGGATGATGACGTCAGCAGTGGACCCTGCTGACGTCAGCGTTGACTGGTCAACGGTCAACGGTCAAGGGTCAGGTCAGCGGTCGTCGGGCCCCACTGGTCAGCCTCGGCACGAGGCTGACAGGTGGGCCCCTCGGGTCAGGTCTGGGAAAGGAAAAAGAAAAAGGGTCACGGTTTGATTCTGGGCCGAAAGTGGTGTTGGGCCGGCTCAAGGCCCATCGGCTCGGCTTAGGCTCGCAGATCAGCTCGGGATTCAGCTCGGCCTGCGGCTCAGCAGGCCGGCTCGGGCAGCGGGCTGGCTATGCGTGAAGAACAGCTCGGCTTGATTCCTCCGCGGGCCGGCTTCTTCTCCTCCATGGGCTGGGTCTCCTTTCTCCCCTCTTCTCCTCTGGCTGGGCTGCCCCTTCGCCTTCTCCTCCTCTCGGGCCGGCGGCGTCGTTCTCCTTCTCATCACTGACAGGACAAGCCCAGGTGTCGGTCACGGCGGGATCCGGTGTGGCGGGGTTCGGGTCCGGTGTGGCAGACGAGTGTGCGTGTGTGCGTGTGGGCGTGTGGGCGCCGCAGCGCGTGCGCGAGTGAGAGCACCCGGAGGGTGCTCGGGAAAAGGCCTCAACGACATGGCCGCGACGCGAACGAGGCGTCGCGGCTGTGTCGCGGGGGTGAACGTGCACGGCGAGGCCGTGGCGAGGCTGGGCGTGGCGAGCAAGGAGGCGGGCACGGTCGGGTTTCGCGGCAAGGGCGCGCACGCACGCGCGCGGGTCTTGGCAACCCAAGGCCGCGGCGTGGCCGTGCTGTGCGCGAGGCACCGGCATCCCGGGCTCGCGGCACGACGCGGCGGCGGTAAGGCGATGGCAGCTGCGGGGTGCAAAGCGGCGCGTCGGGCCCCTGCAAGAAAGGACGGCACGGCGGCCGGAGGGAAGGGATATCCTACAGGTTACTACCGAGGGTTCATCGGCGGCCCATGGCTCACGCCGGCAGCAGAGGGGGAAACGGAGGAACAGGGCGGCGGCGACGGCGCTCACCGGCGGGGCTGGAGCAGAGGGTGCTTGAGGCAGCGGTGAGGCGAAGCCGGTGGGTCGAGGCCATGCAGGGGGAGCAGCAGCGTCGATGTCGTCGTACGGGTCGCCGGCCTTGTGGAGCTCCGGTGTGGCGTCGTCCTCCTCCTCGCGCGGCTCCGGGTGGCGTCGTCCTCCTCCTCGCGCGGCTCTTCTCCTCCACCTCCTTCTCTCTCTCTCTCTCAGGTGCGGCGGCGGCGGAATGGAACAGGGACGCGAGGGTGGCTAGGGTTTTTGGGTGGCGATCTCGGGGTTTTATGGGGCAGCGGTCCTAGGGTTTGCGGCGCGGGCCCGGACACCGAGGGCGGCGATGCCCGGCGTCCGTGCCACGGCCACGCGGTGGGCATCGGGCGGCTGCAGCACGGGTTAGGGCTTGGCAGCGCGGCGGCCGAGGCGCGGGGGAAAAGAGGCGCGCGCGGGCGGGCGGTTGCGCCGGTTGTCGTGGAGCGGAGCGGTGCGCGGGCTGGCGGCTGACGCGAGGGTGCGGGGCCGCGGCGGAGGGGAAAAGGGGAAAAGGTGCGGGCGGAAGAGGGAGCGGCGGTTACGGCGCCTTGTCGCGAGGCGGGGCGAGCGGCGACGCGGGCGAGGTGAGCGAGCGGGAGCCGGGAGTCGCGGGCGAGAGGAAGGGGAAAGCTGACGGGTGGGGTCCGCCCGTCTGCTGCCCCGGGTGAAGGGAAGGGGAGAGAGCGCGAGACGCTTCGCAACGTTGGGCTGGGCCGTCGTGCGGGCCGGTTCGCGTGCGGGGGAGAGAAAGAGAAAGGGGAAAAGAGAAAGGGTGCAGCTGGGCCGGTTGCGTGGGCCGGTGGCCCACAGGGGTATTAGAGGGTGGTTTCTTTGGATTTGAATTTGATTGGCCCTTTCAAATTCAAATCCCACACCATTTGAATCAAACAAATTCGAAAATCCAACTCAATTAAAATGCAATAACCCTTCAAACCAAGACCATTCACAAAATTTTTTTGAAATCAACAATTTTTGTTAAACAAACCTTATAAATACTAACATGGAATGTTACAGCTTCAAGCTAGGAAGCCTAAGATAGTGGATGGCAAGCCACAGTTTGACCAACCCTAGACCGAAGCAGTGGCAAAAAATGTACGAACTTAACGAGCTCCAGAAGCAAGGAAAGTTCAAAGCCAAGAGGGACAAGGATGTGCTCAGTACAGCCATTGGGTCCAAAGAGCATGGAGGCCGTGTCAGAGGCTTGTTCTCTAAGTTTACCATCAAGGATGGGTTCCAGTAAGACCGGGTTAGCTACAAGAAGCATGACTGCTACAAGGAAGAATTGAAAGAAGCAGCAGATAAAGCACTAGAAAGTAAGTTTAGGCAATATTTCCGGGAAGCAATTGTAGAGGAGCAGTAGTCCGAGCTATTATGGATTAACCTGTCGCAAGAGGTGGGAAAACAACAGATGGTGATGATGCCCCCTCTGGTATTGGCCCAAGTGAATACGGCATGTGCTCAGAGCAGTGTCGCATCTACCACAACACAGCCATACCTGGTAGATTGCATATCTGTTACTACTCCCTGCTTTTTGCTTTATCCTATCGGCAGGGCTGGGAAGACTAAGGAAGTTGCCAAGGCCCAGGTGTATTCGGGTGGAGTTTTGTTTGAGGGAAAACCGATCCCGCCCCTATATGCATGCGTACAAGTGGAGCAACTCCTGAAATCAAGCTATGAGGATAACGAGATAGACATTCCCACTACACATGGGAAGAGTTGCCTTGTAAAATGCGTCGGCAGTACCATTCTATGGCATAAACGAGATATCGTACTGCTTGGTGCAAAACCTATTGCTGCTCCAGATCGTACCTCGCCACCACCACCACAACCACAAGAGGGGGCAGCACCTGAGCATACTCCACCGACTCTGCCATCTCTACTGGCCCCGCCATCATCACCATCACCATGAGAGGGGGCAGCAGAAGAGCATACTCTACCAGCCCCGCCATCTCCACCACCACGAGAGTCATCACCACCGCCCCTGCTATCTCCACCAGCTCAGGTTGCTCGATCACGAGAGCCATCACTACCAACCCCGCTATCACCACCGACTCAGGTTGCTCGATCACGAGAGCCATCACCACCGACCCCGCTATCACCACCGGCTCAGGCTGCCTGATCACAACAGCATACTCCACCATTCCGCCAGCGGCTCCGCTAATGGCTCCACAGTTGCCTGTTCCGTGAGTGAAACAGGCTAACGGAGACCATCCGAAAGGGAAAGAGATTGCAGATTTATGGCATGCCGCAAATAAAAAGGGAGGGTCAAAATCTAAGTCAAAGGATGATTCCAATTCTAGTGCCAGTAGACGATGGAGCTTTTCCTTGCCCTGCACTGACATGGACTTCAAACAGGATGTTGGGGTTGATACACTTATAGATTCTGCGGATTGTCCTCAAAGATTTGAGTATAGTAAACCATTTCTACCCGAGTGGTCTATCACAAAGGTTCCAAGTGAAATGCAGAGGATGCATAATTGGTACCTGAGGGCATGTAGACTTGGGCTCCATACCCTATGCACTCCATACCATCTGCAATTATTCGGACTTCAAGGTAATGGCATCATAGATGTCATGTTCTACTTTTGAGACATTCACAATATATTCCACCTCAGTGAACTAGACATCAAAATGGTTAGACTTTGGTGCATGTAAATACCTCATCAATACTAATATCTTGTATGCTATGGCCTTAATTACCATGTATGCATATCTAATTAATTGTCATACATTCAATTCTACTGGTTGCAAACAAATGATGCCATTACTTTAGGTGAAAAGGTGAGGTATCTTGATCCTACAGCTATTTGTGAGACCAGGCACGCTGGGCCAAGTAAGTGGAAGGACAACGATGACATGCTAGCTGGGTGTGAAACGCCCAAGGAGAAGAAAGAGAAGCCATGAAGAGGGTTGCAGTCTATATAGGAGTTATGACGCTATACCACATCGGGTAAGTCTAATCTCAATCTTTTGTTACAATATACACATACTTTTGTGATGTATGGCTAAAAATTGTATATAATATTTTTGCAGAGGTCACTGGATTGCTTTTGTGATACAACCAAAGATTGGAAGAGTCCTCATATTGGACTCCTTGGATCGGCCAAAGAAGAGATACGCGGAATTCTTATTCATCCTCAAAATGTAAGCGAATTTATTACCTTCCATACCTACATCATTCTAATTTTTCCACAAAAGTAAATATTATAAACTTAGTTCTCATTTCTTTCTTTTTAAACAGGGCTTACAGTCACTACATTAAAAATGGAGGTGCTCATCCAGTTGATAAAAATAAAGAAATGATTATACGCACAAACTTTCCGTGCCACAAGCAACCTGCAAATTCCGTGTACTGCGGGTATTACATGTGCGAGCATATGCGGGTGCAAGGGAGATACACAATTGATCCTGAACACGTAAGGGACTACTCTTTATTAGAGATAGATGTATATCTGCACATTACTTTTGCATCTATCTGACATTTGCTTAATCGTTCCATTGATCCATTAATTGCAGATTCATTCAAAAAGATTTGAGTATCAACTCCATGAGAAACAATCCTAGAAATTGTAGTCGATTTATGTCATTTTATTATGCATGAAGTGATCAACCCAAGGGGTAGATTTTTTAAGGAAGACCACGAATTAGCAACGGACTCTAAATATATTGTTCTTCGTGAGTGGAAGAACCAGCAGCACCGTGTCGCCTCAAGTAGCGTTGGAAAATAGGATAAAAATATGTATTCAAGTAGAACTTTTAATGATGCACTCTAATAATATATATATATATATACTTTATTTCTATATGATTTAATTTTGTATGTGCACAATTATTTATATTCACGAAACATATTCCATGTCGATCATTATGATATTAGATCGCGCACTAGTTTGATTGGTTAAAATTGATGGGAAACAAAATTTTAAAAGGTAGCGGGAAATAGATTTGAAAAAATTAAATTCAAATTATTAAAATTTTAGGCAGGAAGGATGTTTCTAGGAGATGACCTGCTCCTGGAAATCAATTTCTAGGACGGGCTAGGTCATGCCCTAACTCACCCATGGAAATTGATTTTCAGGACGGCTCACTCCGTGAGCTGCCCCTGAACATCGATTTCCACGGATGGATTAGGGCATGTCCTACGAATAACTATTTTTACCTGCGAGAAATAGAGACGAATACCATACCCACCTTTACAAATGCTATTTTACCTGCTCCTAGCAATCATTTTTTATAAGTAGGGGCCCCGGCCCCTCGGTGCATGGCATGCCCCGTCGTCGGTTCGGTTCGGACACAAGCATGCGCCTACAGTAATTTGTTTCGTGGATTAATTACTTGGTCTCCACATGCACGGCCAGATGCAGTTGCTTGCTTGCTACAGTTCAATCGGTAAAAAAAAACTGTGTGCAGCTGACTGGGGTCGAATTACCAAGCTGGCTAACCACATTTTTATATGGCCGTCTAGTTACCACTCGCTCCCGGTCAGGAGCGTAGCAGCCTGCTACTCTCTCCGTTCCAAAATATAGATTGTTTTAGAATTTTTAGATTCATAGTATTTGTTATATCTCTATATATAATGTATGTCTATCTGCATAATAAAATTAAAAAAGTTAAAACAATCTGTATTTTGGAATGGAGGGTGTAGATTAGTCGCTGCTGAGCATGCATCTGACAGGTACTGTATTGTCCAACTGCGCGCAACGACTGCTCGCTCGTTGCTGGCTCCGAGCTACAAAATGCAAAAGACATGTAGTAACATATTGGTCAGATGGGTCATAAGAAAGAGATATTGATGATAATATATCCCAGATGATGCCGATTTATTGCTGATCGATTGGTTCATGCAGTATCTTCCTTTTCGCCTATTTTATTGTTTTCTAATTCTCAGATTGGAATATAAACATTTAGTAGGGTTTGTGGCGTCATGATTAGTTGTTGAGATCAATTACAAGAATGTGAGCCAACTCTGACGCCTGCTTTTCGCCAGGAGAGGCCAGCTTGTGTCGACACCTGTGCTTGGCCGATTCGCTTGCTTATGGACAGTAGCTAGTGCAGCAGAATAATATAGTCCTGGCCCCTTTGATTAGGTAGGGTTCAGTGATTATATGTGTGCATGGGAAAAAAAGGATGACCTACTGACGATGATTAATTGCGGGTTGCTTTCTGATGCATGCAATGCGTGTCTGTCATGGAGATGGGGCTATAAATAGAATGTCATATCTTTCTAGCTCGAGGACGAAGTAAAGGAACGTACACCCAACCAGAAAATTTGTCCTTTTTTCTTTTCCCTGGTCCTTTTCAACTGCATCACATGACTCCCACTAGATCTTTGAGTTAATCAATAGGCTAATACCCTCTCGGGACCTTACTACACTATTATAATGCCCGTGCTAACACTACGGTTACAACGGTTACAGCCAAAAAACATTATATATTTTGGAAAGGAAGCACATGATGAGCTAGATTAAGGTTCAGACAAAATCACAACTATTGTAACTTTGGAAACAATACATCTAAATCCCAATGCCCTTAAGAAATTAAAATGTTTTCTTTACATTCATTCTCGTTATACTTTACAGTGTAATGTGTTTACAAAGAAAGAGTCCTCAATACATCCCTATCATAGGAATTAGAAAAATCACCAATACATCCCTATAATAGAAATTAGAAAAATCACCAAACACCAATTACAATGCAATTATTTCTCTTATAGAGTGGCCGTTTGCAGACCCAAAGCCCAAACCTAAAATCTCGAACCTTCTTCTCATGTCGATATGCTTCTCAGGTGTCCATCCTTGTGCAAAAATTATTATCTCAAGAAAAGCAACCAACTCGAGTATTTATTAAGTCACTTTCTGAAACAAACCCTTGGGATCCATATGGATACCAAAAGTAACTCATCAATCTTCCATTTTTTTTGTGCCATCACAGCCTTGAGAGAAAGTATTATTGATTGGTGGGAATGATAAAAAAAGAAGGCCCACGGCATCTAGAGATTACACTAATTCATGGAACGGGATTATTACATTGAGTTTTTACGTGAATTCTTTATAAGATAACCAAGAGATCATGTATGATACTGTTCAGCTTCAGGAATGAAATTTTTATATGCACTGTTGCTGTCATGTGGGGCAGAACATATGCAAGGCAGGGCAGGGCGCGTGACATCCGCAGGACAGCAGAGCGAGCTGCAGCGCGCGACGCGGCAAGGGCCGCGGTCACCGCGGACAAGGATGGCAGGTCCGGACCCAGTGGCTAGGAGGAGATTAGGCCTTAAAATTAGGATCGTTTATTTCCAAGTTTGTTAGCCGATTGGCTCATATATTCCCTGTACTCCAAACAATGAAGGCAAGCAATGAATTATCATCTAATTCCCTACCTCTACTCTCGTTAAGCCACCTGCGGAGGGGTATAACCTCGCGGTGAGGTCTGGAGCGTGACTACGAACTACGGAGTCGCGGGCCGCCGTCGTTGAGTGCCAAGGCGCTTGACAACCTAGTATCTGGGTCTCGTCGATCCACTAAATCCTCCTGTCCCGTCCAGTCCGCCCCACCGCCAACCGCCGACGCCCCACCTCCATCCGCCGCCGCAGCATCTCCAACCACGTCGTCCGTCGCTTCCTGCTCCGCCGACGCCATGGGAGACGATCTCAAGGCGTCCATCGACGCGCTCACCAAGCACATGGATCTGCTGCAAAAGTCGATCGAGGCCAATGCGCAGGCGATCCATGATCTCTCCGTCACCAGCTCCTCGACATCCGGTGGGCGCCCGGGCACGGGCGAACATCACCAAGATCGGCCGCCGAGGCACTGGCACCCCGACTTCCCGCACTATGACGGCAAGAGTGACCCGCTGATCTTCATCAACAGATGCGAGTCCTTCTTTTTGCAGCAGCCGATCATGCACGAGGAGCGCGTTTGGATGGCATCGTACAATCTCCAGGAGGGAGCCCAACTATGGTACATGCAGGTCCAGGCGGACGAGGGCACGCCGACATGGCCACGCTTCAAGGAGCTTCTCAACCTACGCTTCGGACCCCCGCTCCGTTCGGCGCCCCTCTTCGAGCTGGCGTCCTGTCGCCGCACCGGGACGGTGTCCGACTACCAGGACAGCTTTCAGGCATTGCTTCCCCGCGCCGGCTGCCTTGACGAGGCACAAAGGGTTCGGCTCTTCACGGGGGGGCTCTTGCCACCGCTCAGCCTCCAGGTCTAGATGCAAAACCCGCAAACTCTTGCGGCCGCCATGAGCCTTGCCAGGCAGTTCGAGCTCATGGAACAGTACACCGCCGCCCCGGCCCGGGTCCCTGCGCGTGGCATCTTGGGCGCACTGGGATCGCGTCCGTGCCTCCCGGCGCCCACGGCCGCCACCGGACCGACGCCGGTGCCCGCGCACCAAGGAGAGGGCCGACCGGTGAAGCGCCTCTCCAAGGAAGAGCAGGAGGAGCGCCGCCGATTGGGCCTCTGCTACAATTGCAACGAAAAGTACTCCAGGGGGCACAATCGCGTCTGCCGGCGCATCTTCCACATCGGTGGCGTGGAGAACTCCGACGCTGATGAAGCAGCAGCGACCGACGAGCAGGAGACGGAGTCGCCAATCTTCTCCCTGCACGCGGTGGCTGGCGTGCCGTTCGGCAGGACGTTGCAGATCGCTGTCTCACTGGGCGGCACCACACTCGTCGCCCTCCTCGACAGTGGGTCTACCCACAACTTCATCGCAGCCAACGCCGCACCACGCACCGAGCTGACAGTCTAGCCCCGGCCTCGACTAACGGCGATAGTGGCTAATGGCGAGTGGATCACGTGCCCAGGCGTCATTCGGGTCGCACCAGTCTCCGTCAACGGCACTGCCTTCAACATCGACCTCTTTGTCATGCCCCTTGCAGGATATGATCTGGTGCTGGGCACCCAATGGATGGCCACCCTCGGGCTGATTGTCTGGGACTTCGCCAAGCACACAATGTCGTTCCAGCTACAGGGGCGTGACTTCTGCTGGACCGGGGTGCCGTCCTCCAGCGCGCCCGGGCCCCACTCCGCGACGGCCAGCACGTCCCTCCTTGACGAGCTGTTGGCCACCTTTGAGGACATCTTCACCGAGCCCGTGGGACTTCCCCCACCCCGCGCCCGCGACCACAGCATCGTCCTCAAGCCGGACGCTCCTCCTATGGCCGTCCGCCCCTACCGCTACCCGGCGGCCCACAAGGACAAGCTAGAGCGGCAATGCGCCGCCATGATCAACCAGGGCATCGTCCGCCGCAGCGACTCGGCGTTCTCCTGGCATTTCTGCATCGACTACCGTGCCCTGAACGCCCTCACCGTCAAGGACGCTTTCCCCATTCCCGTCGTCAATGAACTCCTGGACGAGCTCCATGGCGCGCGCTTCTTCACCAAGCTCGACCTTCGGTCGGGGTACCACCAGGTGCGGATGCGGCCGGAGGACGTCCACAAGACGGCGTTCCACACCCACGACGGCCTCTACGAGTTCCTGGTCATGCCGTTCGGGCTGTGCAATGCCCCAGCGACTTTCCAAGCGCTCATGAACGACGTGCTCTGCGCTCACCTCCGCCGGTTTGTTCTCGTTTTCTTTGACGATATTTTGATTTACAGCACTAGCTGGGCGGACCACCTTCGACACCTCCGCGTCATCCTCACCCTTCTATGCCAACACCGCCTCTTTGTGAAGAGGCCCAAGTGCTCGTTCAGCGTCGACTCCGTCGGCTACCTCGGCCACATCATCTCCGCAGCCTGCGTGGCGATGGATCCCGCCAAGGTCCAGGCCATCCATGAGTGGCCACAACCCCACTCTGCGCGTGCAGTGCGCGGCTTCCTCGGGCTGGCGGGCTACTACAGAAAATTCGTCAATAACTACGGCGCAATCGCCGCACCCCTCACCGCGCTCCTGAAGAAGGAGGGGTTCACATGGACTGACGCAGCCGCAGCGGCCTTCACAGCCCTCAAAGGAGCGGTGACGTCAGCTCCGGTGCTGGCCCTACCAGACTTCTCCAAGCCCTTCATCATGGAGTGTGACGCGTCCACTTATGGCTTCGGGGCGGTGCTAATCCAGGAGGCACACCCGATTGCTTTCTTCAGCCGGCCGGTGGCCCCTCGTCACCGTTCCCTGGCGGCTTATGAGCGGGAGCTGATCAGTCTCATCCTCGCCATTCGCCATTGGCGACTGTACCTATGGGGGCACCGCTTCATCGTCAAGACGGACCACTACAGTCTCAAGTACCTCCTCGACCAGCAACTTGCGACTATTCCCCAGCATCACTGTGTCGGTAAGCTGCTGGGCTTTGATTTCACTGTGGAGTACAAGTCCGGCGCGACGAACACGGTGGCCGACGCCCTCTCACGCCGTGACACTGAGGAGGACTCTACGGGCGCGCTCATGGCGGTCTCGGGCCCCCGCTTCGACTTCATCAGCCACCTACGCCACGCCCAGGCCACGGATCCGGCCTTGGTGGCTACCCACGACGCGATCAGTGCGGGCACGCAAGCCGCACCGTGGGCGATCTCCGACGGCATGGTCACCTACGACGGGCGGCTCTACATACCGCCGGCCTCGCCGCTGCTACAGGAGATCATGGTGGCCGTCCACGACAACGGACACGAGGGTGTCCAGCGCACGCTGCATCGACTCCGCCGTGATTTTCATTTTCCCAACATGCGTCGCTGTGTGCAGGATTTTGTCCAGGACTGCATCACCTGCCAGAGATACAAATCGGAGCACCTCCACCCCGCAGGGCTTCTTCTGCCGCTGCCCATCCCTACCATTGTCTCAGCCGACATCGGCCTTGATTTCGTGGAGGCCTTGCCGCGAGTGAACGGCAAGCCGGTGATCCTCTCCGTCGTCGACCGCTTCAGCAAGTACTGCCACTTTCTTCCCTTGGCGCACCCATACACCGCCGAGACCGTGGCCAACGCTTTCTTCAGCGACATTGTGCGCCTCCACGGCATGCCGCAGTCTGTCATCTCGGACCGCGACCCAGTGTTCACTTCGCGGTTTTGGCGCGAGCTCATGCGGCTGATGGGCACCAAGCTGCACATGACGTCCGCCTTTCACCCCCAGTCTGACGGCCAAACAGAGGCGGCCAACCACGTCATCGTCATGTATCTGCGGTGCTTCACGGGAGACCGACCCCTGCAGTGGTTGCGGTGGCTTCCCTGAGCGGAGTACGTGTATAACACGGCCTACCAGTCCTCGCTCGGGGAGACTCCGTTCCGCGTGGTGTACGGCCGCGACCCACCCACCATCCGTTCCTACGAGCCGGGAGAGACTCGGGTTGCTGCCATGGCTCGTGACATGGAGGAACGCGACGCCTTTCTCGCCGACGTCCGCTATCGTCTGGAACAGGCGCAGATTGTTCAGAAGCACCACTACGACCGGCATCATCGACAAGTATCTTATCAGGTGGGCGACGCCTCCGACAGCGCACCATGTCCTCCCTACCACAGGCTACTAGGGCAAGCTGAAGCCGCGCTACATCGGGCCCTACCGCGTCGCCGAGCTGATCAACGACGTGGCTGTACGTTTGGACCTTCCGCCGCAGGCTCGTATCCATGACGTATTCCATGTGAGCGCCCTCAAGAAGTTCAACAGCGTGCCTCCGTCGACTCCACCGGCACTACCACACATCCACCATGGACTGGTAACTCCAGAGCCGGCTCGGGTTGAGCGGGCTCGCTTGGCGCGCGGTGTTCGCCAGTTGCTTGTCCATTGGCAGGGTGAACCGCCGGAATCGGCCACCTGGGAAGATCTCGCCACGTTCCGCGACCAGTTTCCACAATTCCAGCTCGAGGACGAGCTGCTTCTCGAGGAGGGGAGAGATGTCATGTGGGGCAGAACATATGCAAGGCAGCGCAGGGCGTGTGACATCCGCAGGAAAGCAGAGCGAGCTGCAGCGCGCAACGCGGCAAGGGCCGCGGTCACCGCGGACAAGGATGGCAGGTCCGGACCCAGTGGCTAGGAGGAGATTAGGCCTTAAAATTAGGATCGTTTATTTCCAAGTTTGTTAGCCGATTGGCTCATATATTCCCTGTACTCCAAACAATGAAGGCAAGCAATGAATTATCATCTAATTCCCTACCTCTACTCTCGTTAAGCCACCTGCGGAGGGGTATAACCTCGCGGTGAGGTCTGGAGTGTGACTACGAACTACGGAGTCGCGGGCCGCCGTCGTTGAGTGCCAAGGCGGTTGACAGTTGCTTCCTTCGTCTTACAAAATAATTAAGATGAAAATAACAACCGAATAGACAGAAATGGATATAGAAATGAATCATCCTTCTACTATTCTGCTCGCCTTCATCATTTCAGAATCACCTGTATTAGTTCAAGCACCATTTAGTATCGCCATGCAAGCACCGAGTTTATCATAAATATTTTTGATCACCTAGGGAGAAACAAGATTATTAGCGACCACTATTCCTAGTAATAGAAAAAATAATAATTAATCTTAAGGTGGGAATCAGAAAAAACAAAACAAAATATGTGATTGACAAAGCATTGATGCGGAAAAAAATTGATTTATATTCCATTTTCTCTTCAACAACACCCATGCGTTGGAAAACCAAAAGAATTCATGATCAGATACATCATACATGAGCTATGGATTCAAATTGAGTTCGCTGCCAACTAAATTTCAGTGGTGCTCATTATGTATTGAAAACCTGAACAGTCAAGTGGGCGGCACTCATTGATCCATAGCATGACAGAATTCTATATTCCCTCTTAGCCATGGAATAAAAGTTTTATGAGAATCTACAAGAGCTACACTTGCTGCATCAAAACCATCCAGTTCTGCCATCACGGAATGTTGCGACAGAGAGTTGGCTCAACTTAGATACTAACGTAGAACTATTTATATATTAGTTACAATTCCATTGATCAAGCCTAATTGGAAATTTGTAATTTCTTTGGGATAGTTCGATTCAATAGGATAATGGCTTGAGCCAGGGCAATAAACCCACCATAGGACAATACCATGCAGATTTTTTTTATCTCTCAATACCATCTTTCCATTTTTATTGGTGAGGGGAAAACAGGAAAGACATGAACCTAATCTGTATGCATGAAGTTCTCGTGCAGAAGCATGCTTATGTACTTGACCTAGGACTGCAAAATCACAACCCGATTTGATCAAGCTCTTCTAAGAACTTGAGGGGCATAATAACTGCTATGCCTACCGATATTTTTGTACACACTCATCAGCAACCTTTAAATTAAGAGACAAGGAAATAAATACTTATATCAAACAAGACATGATTTACTAATTTCTATGGAGAATGCAAAGTTCAATACATAACAATGATCAAATAAGGAGGGATGCCTAAATCAACTGGACATAGGAAGACAAATAGGAGCAGGACTGTCACCCTGTCATCTATTCTCACATATACACGATGGTTTATGACTAATGAGTCATGGGCTAATCGCCGAGAGTGAGGCCATGGCGAGCTCCAACACCACCCACGGCGAGGTCATAGTAATGATTATGTATTTGGGTTGCAACAGGCCGTGAGCTTCATTCTTCTGGACAACCAGGTTCATGAATACATCAAATTCACGGTATGAAAACATCTAGCAACCGTGACCAACTAACACCTTACACCCATTTAGATTTAAAGCTGCCATGAAGAAATAGCACAAATTACCTAACCGTGGAAGGAATTAGCAAGTCAACCGCACGACCAACAGAATGAATCAGAGAAAAGTAGTAGAAACAAGCAAGAAGGATGGGATGAGACCACGCAACTTCGATGCTGGGACCCTGCAAGCGCTTGTCACTGGCAAGATGCTGGACCCTGCAAGCGCTTTTCACTGGCGTGATCTCGCCGTCCCGCTGTTTTTCTCGCCCGAAGGAGTGGGAGGGGATCAGGGGCAGGGGAGAGGAACGGGGAAGCGATGGATGCGGCAGCGAAGCGGCGACCTGGGGAAGCAGAGCGGGCTCGGGAGAGGTCGATCTCCGCAGAGGTAGATACGGGCTGGGGCACATCGCGGCCTGACCGGATACATGGCGGGATGGGCAGGACGACCGGTTAGCCGCGGGGAGGTCCCATTGCTGCGCGTGGGGGTGGCCATCGCCCCGCCACCACTCTCTCCCCTGGGCTCTCTGACGCAGTCGTCGCCCGCAAATTTTGCCGCCCCCGGAGCTTAGTTGCGAGAGGTTCCCGCCGCTGTTCCCGCGGCCCTGCGCTCCCGTCGCCGGTTGTGGAGCGCCCTTGCTCCACGTGCGCGCCGGTCGGCACCCTCTCCCACCGCCGCTCCGACGCGACCTGACCGTCGTCACTGAAGGCGCCATCACGGAGCGGCAATCAGCGGGGTCCTCGTGGGAGCAGGTGCGACAGAGGAGAGAGGAACCATGGCTGGGAGGGAAGGAGACACCGCAACAGGGGCACCTCGAGGACATGGGGAGAGGAGAGGGCGGGTCAGAACTCAGGAAGAAGGTGATTGGAGCGCTGGTGTCCACACCTTCGTCTGCGTCGGCGGCAGCGATTCGACGACTAGAAGATGAGGAACCGCGGAGTTGGGGGTAGCCGGCCAGTTGGGCGTGCGCGAGCGCGAGGAGGGGATGATCCAGCTAACATGCGCCGTTGGATTTGAGTGAGTGAAGAGAGAGAACGTCTAAAAAGAGATCTGGACGCTACGTTTTCAAAAAGTCGAGTTTCTAGAGTTTCTAGGTGCACAAAATTAAGTGGACGAAACAAAGAACATTTCAGTGGGGATATTGGATGGTGTAGACTAGAAAAGAAAACAACTGGTGCTTTTATAGGAGTAGTAGACTTGCTAGGAACACTATTTAGTTAGAAATTTCATATCCTTAAATTGTACAGATCGGTTGTGCATTCCTCGACAATATCTCTAAAGAATAATTTTATTTCTAGGATGCAAGGATAAATTTTTATGGGATACCTTAATCCGTGCCTGCTAAATCTTTTGTGCAAAAGCATTCGTTTGCTCTTAGGCCACGGCGAAATATAGTGCTCCGTCTGTGATCTCCAGTTGCCTACATTAAGGGATTGTGGCACTCATCAGGGCATGGGACGTTCCCTAGGCTTAGGACGAGGGTTAAGGAGACACTGGTCTTGGTGGAGCAATGGATGGGAGCGAGGAAGTAAGGTTAAGAGTGTTGGTGATATGCCTAAAAGTCAATCATCAATTATGGGCCGGATATTGATAAAAATGATTAGAACCCTAATGGGCTCCGGCGTGACAGCCCATTAGTAGGGTCTGTATAACGAGGGCGGGGCTGGCATATATTCATGCACCATAAACCCTAGCTGTCGTCGCCTCTCTTCTCCACCAAACCCTAGTCGAGCACGCAGTGCTACTATCGGTTGTTTTACCGCCACGTCCACCGAGGGATACCACCGAGGGTGTCACCGAGATCAGGAAGTCGAAGGTGCAAAGGAACACAAGGTTTTAGACAGGTTCGGGCCACTGAGTGCGTAATACCCTATGTCCTCTGTGGTTTATATTGCCTTTGATGATGATTGACCATGAGAGGGTCCCTGTCCGCCCTTATATAGTCTGGGGGACAGATTTACATGGAAGTCCTAGTCGGGTACAAGCCCAGGAGTCCTACCCGAGTACTTCTCGGGTAGTTTCCTAACATGACCGACTAGTTTTACTACTGTATGAGTAATCCTACTGCATTACGAGTAGTTACAGCAGATGTAAGGTGTGGGCCATGTCCCATCCCGTATCCTAGAAGAAGTGTGCCATGTGGGCAGTCCCGTGTGCCCAGGTCTGACAAACCCCCCGAGCTCTTCGTAGCCGAGTACTGCACGCGTCTGAGTATTTCTGAGATTGTCTTCGTGTTCTCCCGAGCTTCATCTTGAAGGTGTCCTCCGAGTACTCCAATGGCAGCATCGAAGCTGTGAGGTGCTCATGCCCTGAGCAGTTGTCCAGTCTTCTTGATATGGGGTGCGATTAAACTCGCACTCCATATGAAGTAGCCCCCAAGCCTTAGGTTGACTCGTAGAATCAAGCTGAGGGTCAATTTAACCTCGAGTCTTATGTCCCTATCTTTCAGCAGATTTGAAAAATAAGTTGCTGATGACACGTGTCCTGCAGCCCCCGAGCCTTGAATCCAAAACCCCTAAGTTTTGGAATAAAGGATCCAAATAATCATGGCATGCAATGTATGATGGAAAAAATTTGATGGTGAATATGGGCAAATTGGTGCAGTAAATTGAAGAACCTCTTTTTTTAGGATGAGTTCCCTGAAAAAATGGTTAAACAAATAACATCCCATAATACACCCAAAATTACCTCTTAATTCAACTTTTGTGCCCTGAGCCAATGACTGCATAAGTCCTCTGGGTAATAATTTGAACAAACCCCTTATTTTGGAATAAAATCTCTAAAATAATGGTTAACAAACATCTACCCAAGAAGAATCGTAAAAAGCCTCTTGGATCGGGTATTGTCGAGTAGTTGTACAACATCCAGCATGTAAGCATGAGAGCTATCCCTTGAGGCACGCTGAGTGACTTGTCCCATCAAGCCCCCGAGCTAGGAGCCAGATGATGGGCGTAAAGTAATCGTAGCAGAATGGTGGCGCTAGCCCCCGAGTCCAGATGTTGGGCAAGTAGCCGCTGAGTCTTGAAGTGTCAATGAAACCATCTAGTCGGAGTCAATCCCGACTAGAATTGAAGTCCAGACAAGTAGTCAAAGTAGTCGACCAGGTATAGAACTAGTCGTAAAAAAGTAAACTTCTTGTCATGGGAGCGAGGCCCCTTCAATAACATAGTGTACAAGTTGAAAACAAGTAATATGTTACTAGAAAATAAGGGAGCGAAGCCCCTTCAGCAAACTTGCGCGTAGTACTAGTCGTAAACTAGAAAAATGGAGTTATACTGGAAGTATCCTTCTCCAGGCATCAATAAAAGATGTCCCTAGGTGATCAAGGATGAAAACGACGTAGATTCTCAATATTCCAAGAATTTGGTACCTCTTGGCCATTAGGGTACTATAAGCGATAAGATGTAGAGCCTGTAACCTTTTGCACAATGAAATGTCCCTCCCATCATGAGTTAAGCTTGTGTAGTCCGGTGTCATCCTGGATTTATCGAAGAACCATATCTCCAACATTGAAAGAGCGTTGCTGAACGTTCCTGTTGCGGTAACGATGAACTCCTTGTAAGTAGCGAACCGACTGGAACAATATGTTGCATCGGATTTCCTCGGCTGAGTCAAGCTCGAGATGTCTTGCAGAGTCAGCCTCGCCTTCAAACATCTCCAGTCGTGGAGACTTCCACATCACGTCAGCTGGTAACGAAACAACAACCTAAAAACAGGCCTAAAAACCAACTAAAAGCCGATTCCCGGAAGAATCCCTTTTTAAGCTGTTATAAAGCGCCAAACATACTGCCGGAACATTCAACCCGTTTGAAGGGCCTAATCATGCAGATATTAAACTAAATCTTTGATAAATAAAGATTAACCATAACAGGTTGGATCTACTAAATAAGAACAGAGCAAGGCGCTGCCCTTATACCCGAGATCGAGCACAGGGACAGCTGAACGTTTACAGGTAACAAACGATGCATGAATAAGGCATGAAAGAACCGATGCTACTCTATAAATGTTAAGAAAACTAGTGCTACTCGCCATCAACAACGCTTCAGAATGAGAAACACAAAAGGTGGATAAGCAGGGACGATGCTGCCCTGATCACGCGGGGCGTGATCGGGGCTGCACGGCACTTACCCGAGAAACCCTAGAACAGGGGTGGCGATGCGCCGAGAATTGTTGGTGAATGATTGATTGATTCCCTTATTCATAATCTACGGTACATATTTATAGTCCGGAGACTTGCCTACCCTAACCAATCTTAACTAACCATGACATGAATCTTGGCTATCTCTATCTGAACTATTTAAACACACATGCCTATCTAGATACATGGCCAACCCTAGCCTCAAACACCCGCACAGGGTCCGATTCGCAAGCCCACTATGATTACCTTTTGAGCCCATCTTGCTTCTCGGCCCACCTTTCTAGCCCGCCTGAGTTATGGCGATAACACATGCCCCCTGGTTTCGGCAATAGTTATTCCGAAACCATTTCTCTTTTAATCGCCCCGCCTCTTCGACTTCTGAAATCCGTACAGGCATGCCTCTTCAACTTCCAGGTGATGTGACTGCTCTGCATCAGACTCCTTGGAAACCACTATGGTGCCGATTCATCTTCCACTCCATCTTTATAAACCTGCCCCCGGTAACTTTCTTTTTCTCATCCCCTTCCTTCAACCATTAGCAACCATAGCTGATTCAATTTTCCTCCTCTCGTAATGGCTTCTTCCTCTTCCTTTGCTTCCTCCGCCATCTCCTTCGAGTCCGAGCCCACTCGAGAACCCACTCCAGAGTACGACCCTATAGCCGCCTACGAAGTCCATGCCCTCCTGCATTGGGACGTAGAAGAATGGGACTTCCAATCCTGGTCAGAGGATGATGAGTCCTTGACCGACGGTGAAGACCTCTACCTCCTCCTCGGTGGTGAGCTGGAGGAAGATTATGAAGACGACGCATCCTGGGAAGAAGACTTCTTCTCCTCCTCGGAAGAAGAAGCCGATTCCTCATCAACCGAGGAGGACTCGGTAGCAGGAGGCTTCCTCCTTGGCGGATCGTCGGAGGATGATGACGACGACAACGACGATGAAGAAACCGAAGACAGTAGCGGCTTCAGCAGTAATACCGGCGAAGACGATGGCAGCAACATCGACGGCAGTGGCGGCGACAGCGACGTCAGCACGGCTCCACCGATCAAGCGCCGCAGAACCTCCAGTGCCTACTGGTGGTAGGCTATAGGATTAAGCCGATAGACCGGCTCTAGGAGCAATCGGCTCCCCCTTTTGTACTTACTCCCCTTTATAAATAAAATCTTTTATTCAACCGCGATTCGTTAAGAAACCGATCTGTTAAGGCCCGATGGCAACGCATCGGTTCGTTTCCTCAAAAATGCCGATCCAGATCTAAGTCAATTCTCCAATTCATTTCATTTCCGCTTAAATCCGGAACCTTCCCCAAAATAGATCTCCGAAGATTCCCCGAATCCAAGTTATTCTCCAAAACCTTCCACTCATAAACCCTAACCGCAAAGACCCGAACCAAAGCCTTTAGAGCACAAACTCGTACTTGCACCGCTAACCCTAGATCCAGTTCCCAGGTTCTTGATCTTTGAGGTTTCCGATGGCGGGATCTTCGAATGCTGATGCGGGTGTCTTTGGCCTGAAGGTAAAATTCCGACCTTTACTAATTTAATGCAGTGATTACTAGATCCCTTGCATCATTAAATGATCCTTCTCCGGTTGTCTGGTTTTTGTGGATTCTTCAGGTTTCAGACATTCTCTTGCCGCATCCTTCTTCTCCCAATTTCTTTTGTCTCGGGCCTCGTTCTTACGAAAAACCCGTAGATCTAATCTCTTGCAAGGCCAATCGGATTCCATTCGTTAGTCAAAACATAGACTTAGATTCTTGGGCCGACAGCCCACTACAGGAAAATAGTCTATTTTCGTCGGCCAGAAGCCGACGAAAATAGGCCTAATGCCATCGAAAATAGCTATTTTCATCAGCCAACCGACGAAATTAGGCCGACGAAATAAAGTAGACAAAAATAGGCGCTTTTTCGTCGGCTGCCGACGAAAATAACGATATTTTTGTCGGCCAATTCGGCCGACGAAAATACGATATTTTCGTCGGCCTAACTGGACGATGAAAATACGTCAAGTATTTTTGTCGGCTTTAATGGCCGACGAAAATAATCGGATCCCTGCTAAAAAAAAGAGGAATCTTCTTCATCATAGCTTCAGCTTTGCACACTGCCAGCTTTGCACATTAGCATTGAGAATCCTACTTCCAGACGGGTAATGAAAACCAAAAGGTCCATAAGAGCCACTCTTAAACTGTGTGGTTGTCTCAAACTCCAAACTGTTGCCTTGATTTTTACATTCAGTAACCATAAACTATTGACATTTCATGGACATGTATATACCAATCTTGGTCATAGCCCATGTTCCTATCTCCAATAATACGCTGTGGCAATAACCAGTCTGCATGCAGCAAGTCTAACCACCAGGAACAAGTCCAGATAGTACATACTTGCAAGTACTACTTACGATTTCCAGAAACAAATTCCATATAAAAGCCAATTTTGGCAAATTCTTGTGTATATCCAAACATTAAAAAAATATAGCTTCATATCCTGAACACCAAGTTAGATAATTCCTGTCAGCTGGAGCATTGAATCCCAGATGGTAAGATCTAGAATTTGCAACTGTTAGCTCTTTTCAAATTATTACAGGAATGGACAGAAAATGGTGCTTCAGCTATTTATTTACTATGAGATGAGCATTCAAAATTCAAATATACAAGAACAGAAACATATTTCCTCTAGTTGGTAACAACTCTACTGTCAGTGACATAATTCTGATATTGGACAAGGTATGGTAGATTTTCCAGTTCCATCCACTATAGCATTAATGTGGTCCCAAAAAAGAATAAAAGATCATAAATGATGTAGACAATAAATAATTTCCCTGGAAACAACAGAAGTCTGTGGAGTGTTTGCGTTTCCCTTCAACAACATCAAGAAATCACTCAATATTTTGAGACTCCTGATGATTGATAGTTCAACACTAATGAAACTAAGAGGACACCAAAATTGCAAAATTTAGAGGTGGCTGTAAGCCAAGCAAGATAAATCTAAGTAATGAAACTAAGAGGACACCAAAATCACAAAATGCAGATGTTGCTGTAAGCCAAGCAAGGTAAATCTAAGTAAACAATGCCTTAACACTAGTTTTACAAGAATTATCAGCTATTGGTTATGTAAGAGAAATGAATGTGCAAACTCGAAACAAAGCAACTTTGCATGCCGAGGAAATGGCTGTTACCTTATCTGCTGCAGGAAAGGGATTGCTCTGCGGAGCTTTCAGAGTATGTGGAATTCTCAAGCAACGCTTGAATCTTTTGCACCTACAAGTTTGCATTTGGTATTTTATTAGTGCTCGTGCCAGAAGAACAAATGATGCTATTTGACTGAGAGGACGTCATAGATAACGATGATGTTACACATACAGATGTTTCATCCACTAAAATAGATGGCAGTTTCTTCTCAGTGGCAATAACAACTCCATTAGCAGCTGTAACATGACATGTATCAGCATAAATAATCAAGAGAAAAGGTGGTAAAATGGTTATGGCCTGCCAGAGTAATATCTGAAAGCGCACCTACTATACAATTAATTCATAATAATGTAATAGCTAAATATGGCAGTAACACAGATTATGATTATCACAAAAAAATACAGCTTATCCACAATTGGTACCAGACTACCAATGCCCATATCATTAAGTCTGCAGTGGTTGTTGGTTGAACAGGAATTATTAAGCAGCGTATATTGGGAAAATGAAGCATCAGCATGTGATGCAAATAGTAAGTACCTGAAATGCATTTATCATGAACAGGAGGTAATTTGTTTTCTCTGCCATATTAAGGGTCCTTTCATGTAAGTTAGCACAACGAGACAATTTCAGTATGAACATTGCAATATATTTTCATAAAGAAATGGTCCACAAGACACAGATTGTACTGACATAAGCACTTAAGTTTTGGGTTTGAAACAGAAATACAACGAAATATTCATCTCAAAAACAGCTCATATGAGCAAGAAAAGAAAAAAGTGAAACAAAACACAACCAGCAAAACCCAATATCCCCTGATGCCCCTCAAGGCCTCAACTCTATAACCCAGCCCTGTACGATTATACCATCCTAATTGACTGGATTACCTGACATTCAAAGAACCTACTAGACCATCTGAGATTGAACTGCTCGGTACAAGCTATTCAACTGGAGCTCAAAACACCTGAACAGTAAACTGAGGAAAACATCATTGCCACAATACAATCTATATAAACCACCAAACTTCTAAAGCTTTTGTAATACGATCCGAGTTTTCAATTATACCACCAACAATGGTGGCTACTCGCCGGTAACTACATCTCAGTAGTCACTACCTATTACATTTTGGCTAAAGTGAGATGCGCAAATTTGTAGATCCTAATCGCTGCAGTGCACTAATAGTGGCCTCAATGTAACATGAACCTATGAATGCTTTTAGAAACAATTGGACATCTAAACCAATCCTGGTCACCCCACATTTTAGGAGTGTTAAAACAACAACACCCAGATTTATGCAAGCTCCACTGAATAACATAAACTTCAAAGTGGACATATAATTAGCCAGCTCCAAAATCAATTGTATCCTAAATAAGATCTCAGATGACAATTTGTTTTACTGGGAAAATCACATAGATAAGTAGAAAAATCGACACAAACCTCTTCCTTGAGCTTGAGAACCCACCACAGGAACCCCTTGAAAGCATCCTTACGGTCATGGAAGCACGTCCACGCTGCCACATTCTCTCGAAACTGCACATAACTACCAAATCATGTCAGAAACCCTAGAAATCGCCCGAGCTAGCAGCAAGAGCTCCAACCCAATTCGGAGCAGAGGCTGACCTTCTCGTTAACCATGAGGATGATGGACATGACGTGCTCGAAGGAGGTGTCCTCCGGGTCGAAGTGCGGCCACAGGTAGTTCTCGAGGTACCGGCTGACCTCGAGGATCATGACGCGGTGCAGCGGCATGGTCTTCCGGCTGCGGCCCTCGACCCGGAGCTCCGTGGCGTAGATCTCCCTGACGAGGTCCGCATCGAAGGCCGAGGCGGCGGCGGGCGTGCCCCAGTGCTCGGCGGCGACGCGGGTGAGGCGGTCCCGCTGGATGTCGAGGAGCATGATGGAGGCGCCGCCGGTGGACGTGGGGACCTTGTCGGGTGCCGCGGTCATGGCGGGAGCAGCGTCCGCGGGGAGAGGGTACTCCGCCGCGCGGGGGTGCCGGAACTCGTAGACACCGTTGCCAAAGACCTTCGGCATGGCTGAGGCAGCTCCCGGGGCTCATGAGGTTTAGGGTTTGGGCGGGATTCGCGGGGTCTGCGGGGTTTAGGGTTCGGGTGTGGCCGTGGGAGCGGGAGTGGGACGTGGCGGCGGGCGGGGGGGGGGGCGAGGGGGGGCCGCGGGGCTGCGGCGGGGGGGGGGTGCGGGGGGGGTGTAGGGGACTCGGGCGCGGGGGAGAGAACACGCAAGTGTGGGCCGGGCCTTAGAATAAGATCTGATCGAACGGCACCATTAGTGTTCCTCTATTTTTGTCGGCCCAGTATTGACCGACGAAATAAACTATTTATTTTCGTTGGCTTGATTTTGGCCGACGAAATTACATCTGGCCGACGAAATTGAGCTGTTTTGGTGTAGTGGCCTACGTGCCTGGCCAAATCCTCCCGAGGGCTGGGTGACCTGGTATAATAGAGTAGCAAAGACCTACCAGCCCACATGGGAGACCATAGGGATAGCCGACGCTCTGTCTTTATCTCTATCCCTTCTTGAGAAGAATGAGAGTCTCCTGAAAACCATCGGCTACTTTTGGTCTGATTCCTTGAACTGCTTCCTATTTGGTCATGGACCGATGACTCCAACCCTCCTAGACGTAGTGATGATCACTGGTCTTAACATCTCTTCATCCTGCCCCTCTGCCTACAGACTATCCAAAGTCCCCTTCAAGTTATCTTCCAAAACAGAGTGTACAAACTGGGGTGCATACCTGAATCAGCACCTTAAAACCAAAGGTCCTGTGACCAAAAAAGAACATACAACCTTCTTGAATCTTTGGTTGGAACACTTCTTATTTTAGGTCCTTCCCTTGCTCCAACCAAGAACTATCTCCCCCTTGCATATGAACTGGCCAAAAGTAATACTGTTGGCCTTGCCAAGTTGTTCCTTGGGGAAGTCTATAGATACCTCCACCTAATGTCCTTGAGCCTGCTTACTCAGAAGAAACTTAGGACCGGTGGCCCCTGGTGGTTTATCCAATTGTGGGCTCACCTATACTTTCAGGACTTCATCCCAGACTTCCCTGCTTTGGCTGACAACTCTATCCCAGATCAGTGGGAGGCGGATTAGATGTACCAGTTTCGGCCAGGCTTTATGCAGCCTTCCTAGCAGCAAGTTGAATCCCTCACAAGCTTCAAGCTGGTTTAGAATTTTCTATAGGGGCCTGAACAACCCTATCTTCCTTTCCTATACTGATTCTGAAATTTTTGAGAACCCAGTCACCTTCAGGTTGGCTGATTTTGCCGATGATGATGGCACTTGGCATCTATATTCTATCATGTTTCGCCCTTGCCTCCTTCCAGTCGGCAGGAGCACCTCCAACCGGATCATCAAGCCAGGATATGAATTCTATCAGCCGGTCGTAGCAGCTCGGCAGTTTGGCCTTGGGCAAGTTCCTCCTCACTTCTTTCTTCATTATTTGACAACCAACAGAACCGATCTGCCTGACGTCGTCACTACTCAAAGATGTTACAGCCTGTTTTCAGACCTTCTCATCCCAATCCCTGTTGACCTATCGTTCACCTCTTCGGCCATCGACTTTGAGAACTGGTGGTCAATGTGGAAGACTCATATTTTCCGGAAAGCCCTGGGGCCGATGCTGCAGCAGATCCACGCTGAGTACGAAGCCCCTGATGAAGAGGTATTACCATCAATCCAATGTTTTCCTCCTGACTCCGCTTAATTCTTTTTTTGATCCCATTTGTTCTCTCTGCAGCAGCAAGATGGTCCGGAGCCTAGGAACGATGATGGCTCCACCTCCCAGTTTTTGCCGGTTGCCCCCGTGGTCCTTTTTGGCAAAAAATGCACCTCCCCCATCAAAAAGTATCACGCGGATCCAGCCTAGCACTAGGAAGTTGACCCCCAAGCGGAAACGATCCTTTGATGTTTCTGCCCCCTGGGCCCAAATCAAGGTGAGGAAGATGGTTGTCAGAAAAATTCAGAAGGAAACGGGGCCATCTTCCACTACTCAAGAAGCTCCGATCGTCAGCCAGGTTTAGACCGCCCTTCTTATAATTTGATCCTCTGAACATGTATATTTTGACTTGATTGCTCTTTCCCTTCTTGTATCCAATGTTGTAGACATTTCTAGTGGGGAAGAGCCTGCACGCCAAAAAGTCTCAACTCTAGAGGCTCCAGAAGATCCTTCAACAACGGTCAATGCCTTAATCAATCTTCAGGATCCCACCCCAAAAGCTCTAGATAACCCCGTAACTCCAGTTGATGCTTCAGTCATCCTTTGAGGTCTGCAGGAGTCGGTCGTGGCCGCGTTGGACATTGGTCCCTCACTGGAAGAGCCGATCGTCACTTCGTCGGCTATCAGTCTTCCTCCAGAAGGGGCACGCCTGCAAGAGCCAATCGTTGCTTCATCGGCTGTCGCTCCTTCTCCAGCAAGGATGTGCCCCACGGGCTTGCGTGGTGGCCCCTCGGCACCGGCGGGCTCGACGTGGCGGGGCGATGGAGAGCCAGCAAAGGTAGCGAGGGCGGTGGGAGGGCTAGCCAGGGGATGCGTGGAGCGAAGGAAAGCGGCGCTGGCCTGTAGGGAGCTCGGGAAGCGGCCGGCAGCGGCGGAGTCATGGGCGCGGCAAAGAACAGAGGAGGCCGGGGCTGGAAGAAGAAGACGAGGACCTATGTGAAATTTTTCAGAAATGCAGGGACTTCACTATAAAGTCTAGATAACTTTCAAATCATTGCTCAAACAAAACAGTGCCCAAAAGCAAAAGTGTAGGGTTTAGCAAGGTCTACAACTTTGCTTTAGGGTTCAGTTGCAAAAGAGCTAAGGATTTGAAACTAACATGAAACTTGGCAAAGTTTGAAACTTTAATTAAATCATGTTTAAAAACTACACTACACTTACATCTTATGTGTAGTTTCATCTATATTTGCGATTTAAAAGCAAGTTCTTGACTTTTACAAAAAAACCCTCATATGTTTGGATTTTACCTCCCATTCTCACCCATTTTTTAGAATTACATATATGTCCTTTTCCCTTTTGCATTTAAATTTGAGCACACATACACAAGATCAAACATGCACACTTTATACTAAAATTTAGTGTGTTTATAATCCTAATACCTGAATATCACACATTGAACCATAGAATCCCCTTGTGATCAACAGAGAGTTTCACTGAAGGCTTCTACTGATAAGCAAGAGCAGTGCGCCTTGCGGCTAAGTGCATCCACAACTACATTGGCTTTGCCTGGATGATAGTATACTTCTATATCATAATGCTTTATAAGTTCTAGCCACCGTCTTTGCCTCATATTTAGGTCTGCTTGCGTAAAAATGTACTTGAGGCTCTTATGGTTAGTATAAATGTTGCACTTAGTACCCATCAGATGATGTCTCCAAATCTTAAGTGCATGAATAACAGCTGCAAGTTCAAGATTATGTGTAGAATAGTTCTGTTCATGAGTCCTGAGTGCTTGTGATGCCAAAGCAATTACTCAGTTGTCTTGCATAAGTACACAACCAAGACCGATGCCCGAAGCATCACAATAAATGTCAAAAGGTTTGAAATTATCTGGTTGAGCCAAAACTGGAGCAGTAGTGAGATGTGCTCTTAGGGTGTGGAATGCTACTTCACATTTCTCATTCCAGGAGAATTTAACTCCTTTCTTCAGTAATTCTATCATGGGCTTGGCTATTCTAGAGAAGTTAGGGATGAAACGACGATAATAGCTAGCTAGACCAAGAAAACTGCGGATTTGATGGACTAAAGTAGGAGGCTTCCAATCCAGTACTTCCTGTACTTTACTCGGATCGACGGATATGTCGTTACTGGAGATGGTGCGACCTAGAAATTTAACTGTATCCAACCAAAACTCACATTTGGAGAATTTGGCATACAAACGGTGGTTTCTCAATATCTGAAGAATGATATGGAGATGTCCTGCATGATCTTCTAGGTTTTTGGAATAGATCAGAATAACATCGATAAATACCACAACGAACTTATCGAGCTCTGGTATGAAGACTGGGTTCATAAGATACATGAAATATGCTAGTGCATTGGTAAGACCAAAAGACATAACTAGATATTCATAGAGTCCATATCTGGTGGAAAATACCATTTTTGGAATGTCACTAGGCCTAATCTTTATCTAATGATATCCAGAGCGAAGGTAAATTTTGGAAAATACCTTGGCTCCGGCTAATTGATCGAACAGGATGTCAATGCGGGAAGAGGATATTTATTTTTGATGGTTACCGCATGGAGAGGGCAATAGTCTACACATAGTCTTAGACTATTGTCCTTTTTCTTCACGAATAGGGCTGGGCATCCCCATGGCGAAGCACTTGGATGAATAAAACCTTTATCAAGGAGGTCCTGAAGTTGAATTTTCAATTCTGCCAGCTCATTGGGTGGCATACGATATGGCCTCTTTGAGATGGGGGCTGTGCCGGGCTGTAGCTCTATAACGAACTCAATGTCCCTATCTGGAGGCATCCCAGGCAAATCATCCAAAAAAACATCTGGGTACTCACATACAATAGGGATGTCCTCTAACTTGGCCCCTTCTACAGCATAGGCACAAGAGTTGATGCACTTCCGTTGTAAAAGATAGAGAATAGTAGTTCCTTGGTAGGGTGAGTCTATCTCAACTGCTCGGGAAGAGATATCTAATGATACTTGGTGCCTAGTCATCCAATCCATGCGTAGGAGGATATCCATTCCTTCTAGATCTAACAAAAGTAAATCTGTCTTTACCAGATTGCTACCCAACTGAATTGGCACATTTCTACAGATTTGATTTGAGGCAATTTTACCACTAGGAGTTGCTATCATATATGCTCCTTTAGTAGGATGGAAACCCAAGCCTATTTTTGTTCCAAACTTTAAACTGATAAAGCTATGAGTTGCACCAGAATCAAAAAGTATAACTGCGGGTTGATGGTGTATAGTGAAAGTACCCATCATTATTGGTGCACCCTCGGGAAGTTCGGAGAGAGTTGTGAAATTCACCCTCCCTTGGTGGACTTGCACAACTTGCTTCTTGCCCTTGCCCTTGCTGGTTGGGTTGGACGTCTGTCCTTTGAATGATTTCCTAGGTTGAGGGCAATTTCTGATGAGATGCGATGAGCTGCCGCAATTGAAAAAACGATTGTTGTTGTTTCCCTGGTTGAGCTGCGGTAAATTCGGCCTTGAGCTAAGCTGCTGCTGAGGTTGCGGTACAGGCGGCCTGTTGAATCTAGGCTGCTGAGGAGGCTTGGCTATCCATCTCCCTGATGGACTATTTTGGGGCGGAGCTCGTGCAACTGTATTCTGGACTAAATGATATCTCGGTGGTTGAACATTCGAGAGTCCAGTGGGTATCTTGTGCTTCTTCTCAGCCTGGTGGGCTGAAATGCAATCTTCTTGAGTAATGGCCATGTTGACCATCTCGTTGAAAGTGTCTACCCTCATAAGATTCAATCGTTCTTTGAGCTTGTTGTTCAGGCCATGATGGAAACGATCCCGCTTCTTGGTATTAGTGTCTACATGATAGCCCGCATATTGACACAGGTGATTAAAGGTCTGTGCGTACTACATTACAGTGCGGGTTCCCTAGGTAAGAGCTAAGAATTCATTGAGCTTCCACTCAATAAGTGCTTCAGGAATATGATGCGCCCTAAAGGCGGTCCGAAATTCTTCCCACATGATTATGTGTCCATCCGGCTGCATGGCGTAATAATGATCCCACCAGATGCTGGCAGTGCCGTGAAGCTGCTGTGCTGCAAAAAGTGCCTTATTTGCTTCTGAACATGGTGCGGATAGTAGCGCAAACTTAGACTCAATAGTACGGAGCCATGCATCAATGTCAAGAGGCTCTTCAGTCTTGTGGAAAAGTGGGGGCTGTGTGCTGATGAAGTCTTGATAACCAACAGATGGAGGTTCATCCCGACCTCGTTGCTGGTGATGGTATTGGTTCATCTGTGCCTGCACTAGCTGATTAAGTAGTTCAGTCTGTCATGCCATCACTTCTGCTAGATTTGGCGGTGCTGGTGGCGGTTGTTTGGAACCACTAGCCTGGTCCGGCCTAAAACCTTTAGGGGTTCCACGCGTAGCGCCAACCATCTAAAAAAGAAGATGTCCATTATAGACAACCTATTCTTGCTCCCATTTTTAGAAGACATACCGCTGCTTAACAGATATGCGTATCACATATTCTGTTTAACCAACACATTCAAAGTGCAAAGATACACAAACTCAGGTTATGGATTAGAAACTGGTAGTCCTTAATATATCACATCCCGGTGGTCCGCTTATTACAAGTAAAGCCATACATATGCATGCCACATATAGTACAACAAAGTGGCCCTTGGTTAAAGTAGACTACCCACTCACACTATTCTACACTAAATACATCTAGGATATCGACGATACAGATGAACTAGAAATCATCGAGGTTGCCCACGGAAGGCTGGCTGCCGGAAGAAGAATGATTTGGTTGGGGGTTAGGTTCTGGATCTCCATGCTTAGAATTGAGATCTGAAATTCCTTCAATTTCCTCCGGGTCTTCTCCTTCATCTTCACTCTCAAGCTCCTTAGGTACATCAGGAGGTGCCAGCTGCTCATTGAGCACATTGATGTGGGCGATGGTGTCATCAAGCTCAAGGGTGAGGTCGTGGACTTGCTCCTGGAGGAACTCAATAATGGTGTTGCACTGGATAATCACGGTATCACTCTCGAGGATCTGATCCTCTCGGTGGGTGATGGTTTCATCTCACTGTGCGATAACCTCATCTTTAGCAGTTATCGTGGCTTGGGGCTCTTCAATCTGAGTAACCTGTTGGTCAATATTTCTGTGATGACTTTGAGCTATGCTAGTCAGTTGGTTCACACCGCGGTGCTGAAGTATCTGATAGTGGTGATGTGCATTCATGAATCTGATTGTAGCACATAACGTCTCTTCGGCCAGATCTCCCAGCAAATAGCCACAATGTGATACTCGGAAAACCCACTCGGGGTCATGAGAATCTACTGCAGGGAATAGGCCAATAGGATACTCGGCAACTTCTTCTGGATGTTGGTCACAGAAAATGTTGATAGCTTCAAGGGTTGCCGCTTCTATAGTGTCAACGAGGCGATAGCCAACCACATTAATCTCGATGGGCTGCCACAGAGAACGAAAAGGATGTTGAGGGATGGTCATCTTTACTCTGCACCGAGGAACACCCTCTTCACTATACTCAACTCCATCATATTGCAGGGGCTCGATGTAGCAAAATAATTGAAGTGACTCCCACAAAAGACGTGGGAAACCCTCCCAATGCAAGGTATTGGTATGAGCATGTCCCTCGTGGTCCCAAAAGATCTTTAGAAATTCCGCCATCTAAAGCAAGAATTCAAATGGTGAGATTGAAGGTTTTCAACAAATAGTTGAATAGACTGGGACAATAAATGTGAGTTAGATGCATGGGATGGCTGGAACGCAACTACCCTGCCGAGAACTCACCACGAGACAACCGATTCTGGTTACAGTAAAGGCTGGAAATCAGATGGATGTTATAGATCTTGAGAATGAAACAACAGATGCCGAGACACTCAACTAAGGCTGTCACAAGGATCATATCGAGACTGCACTAGGGATAGACAACACTCTACATGTTCTTAAAAGAACAACACATTCAATGCATTCACTTTGTTTCACTACTCGACCTCACAATCAAAAACAACTGCCAAATATCATTGGACTTACATGGTTAATTTCGGTGGCACAATACATACATCTCTGTTTATAATAACTAGTCGATAAATCCTATCCGTCTTAACCTACTAATCGTGGTTAATGTACCTGCAGAAAACCACAGTTGTATATCACGAACCTTTCATGCAAGCACGTTATGAAAGCGTCCCCAAACATTACTGTTCACTATAGAAATAGTATCTGTACAATTTCCGCCGTACGGACGATGTTAACATACATTACGTCTGCAACGTATTCACGGGGGTACCGTAAAAAATGGGGGTATGAACAGCGATCACTATACCCTGTGCCTAATCATATACTCCAAATATAATCAACTAATTGTTGTATATTCGCAGCATCTCAAGTGGCTGCTTGAGAAACAGCGTTCGGATCGCATCACCGACGGGAAGGCCAATCTCTCTCAGTTGGCTGAGGATCCTTACCTTCTTACCTCAACGTCGAGTAACGAAGCACCCGAATGTAAAATCTAAGATTGGTTGTGCTCGAAAGTAAATTTTGATAAAATATAGTGCTGGAAGTTAGAGTAGTACTATATATATATATATATATATATATTAGTAGCCACCTGATAACTCCCATATAAACCCTTAGGGCTTTACGATCTAAGCACAAACCTTAACGAGTCCAACGTAATTTATAAACTCTTTTGTTAAATAATTTTTTATTCTTAAAGCATTTTTAAGAGCTGCTGCAATCCTGGGTACCCTTATATCTCTGGTACCGGCTGTAAGCGTAAACCTACAGCTCTGATACCAGCTTTGGCAGAACCGCTTGAATTATTCTAGGTCAAGCGCGCTAGTCATCTCTAGGCAGGAGACAAAAGCTCAACGCACTTCAAACGGAATAACTCATTGGTCTGTCGGGTCACCACCCGATTCAACCACGGTTACACAGGATCGACGTAGGTTTACCTCACACGAAGACGAGTCTAGCCTTACAACAGCTCGCAACTTTTACACCATAGGATAATTAAACATTATTACACAAGGGTTTTGTTTCATCCTAGCTAATACAAATTTATACAAGCATTATTTGAAACTTCAAATTTACCAGGCAGTATCCAGAGTTAGCAGCGAAAACAACAACGCGACTACATACGTTGCGGAGGTAGGCACCATACTTAGCCCAAAGCATGGCGTTACTCCGAAGGGTGATTGCCGGCGAAGGACGGATCCCATTCCACGGACCAGCCAAGCGGAACAGTGCCAGGCTAAGTCAGACTATCCACTTGGGTCACGAACGACATACCTAAAAACCATATTACTAGCATGGCTGAGTATACTAATACTCAGCAAGGCTTACCCGACATTTGGGTATACTTAGCCCATAACTAGACCACGATAGGTTGATAGGCTCTAGTTTTCTTTTGCTGAAAAGGAACAAAGAATATGTCCTTACTTTCATATGTTAGCTTTCAGATTCTAGTTTCTTTTAATCATTCTGGGTAAGCACCTATACTAGTCAAGCAAGGTAGATATTAAGTATCCATCAAAATTATTCCATTAACTGTTACTGTTATTACTCTATGTGGCAGAAGTATCAAGCAGTCTCAATCTCCATGAGAAACGGATGATTCTGAATCGAATTTCATAACCTTGCATGGGATCCTAACTCACACGCTCGGAAACTTGACTTTCCGGGCAACCGTTCCCATCTTATTCCGGGGCGTGGATCAGGGCCACCACAAGCGACTGCAGGACCATACACACATTCACTGTGCGGGATGTACGCCTACAACGTGACTGTATGGCCGTACTTCCGTCCGCTACGCGGAACGTATTCCCACACGTCGGTGCATGTGTGTGACAAAAACCAAAATTCGAGTGGTGAGGTAAGTCCACTTGCCGGGCCAATCAGGTATAGGCTTACGGCGTACCATATTTACGGTATGTGGCTAGTACTTTCAAACACTTGACCACCACTACCACACACTACGACCTTATCAAACTTAAATCAACACAGACAGGGTATTCTTTCAAGTCATGATATCGTACATAACCCTATCCGTTATCCTTATAGTGATTGCAGAATGGTAAATAATCAACTCCTATATCTTGCGAGTGATAGGAAATCACTCGACTTCTGCTGGTCCTATTAGCAGAGCATCTATTCGGTAAAGACTCAAAAAAAACATTGCATAGGTTCCTAAGTTTCATGCATCTAGGGTTTCATTACAACTCCTAAAACTTAATGCACAATATAGATATATAACATAATAAGTGCATAATTTGAAAAACTGGGTTATGCACCGGGGCTTGCCTTCTTGGGTGAGGCTGGGGTCAAGAATGTCAACGACTTTCAAACTTTGGTTCGGAGCTTTAGTAAGATCCTCGGCGATGTTCACTTGGTCTTCAGATATACACTGCTCGGGTTTCGGGACCAATTCGTAGGTTCCGTCTTCAAGCGCGTTGATTCTACATGATATGCAATGATTTGAATTAAGTGATTATTAAGTCAATAACTTTCCTTCACGATAAGGTTGCAATCCAACAATTCACATTCAAAACACCACAAAGCAAAGGATTTGAATTCCAAGAATTCAAATTTACTTATTATACATTAATCCAATTAACTCTACTAGTATCATAAATAATTTCTATAACTTGAAGCATAAGAGTATTGAGGTTAGGAATTTAACTACACACACTTGGAGTTGATAAAAAGCTTCTGTTAATTTCTTATTTTTAAACCTAACAGGTTGGTGGTACAAAAATGAACAAATTCAAACTTAAGTTAACAAGTTTTATTTTTAGTTTGAAATCTATAGGGGCTCAGGCTTTGAATTTTGGTGAGTGTGTTTACTTCTATCCGATGAGCTTGCCATAAATTTTTGAAAGCAGAAACTAAGGTATTTGAATCAAATTCAAATTTCAAGTTTAAATCAAAAGCTTAAGTTAAACAGTGCTATAAATTATTCAAGAATTACTATCAATTACTCAACATCAGAAATATATATGGTAAAAAGATCTAAGCATGGAAGCATCAGAAACATGCTTGAATAGTCTTAATTCATTTCAAGCTTAATTTGCACAATTTTAAATGAGTTCCAGTTAAAGTTTAGTACTAATGGTGAAATTTGCACACAAGTTCACTCATGCCACATACAAGTTGCATACCAAAGATTACATGAAATAAAGCTAGCATGCAAGAGATACATACAAGATTCCTTTTTGTTAAACTTTAAAATAACACTTAAAACATTAAGTTTCAAACTAAACTTTAGTAACAAAAGTTGCAGAGCTAGACTCTTAGAGTACAACAAAACTGGATTGACAATTTTTGGATTTTTCTACAAATTTCTATAGATTTTCAAAGTTGGCAGATTTGAATTGGGGGGGGGTACTGATATTGTTGTAGAAAAGAACCTAGAAAGAAAAGAAGACTTGCAATTGGGTCCCTGGTCGGTTTGAACAGAGGAACCGAACGACGGCGGCCAAATTCTGGCGAGGCGGCTCACCGGCAGCAAGGGGAAAGTGGTGGAAAAGGTTCAGGGGCTCACGATGGACTCAGGGATGACCGGAATCGAAGAAGAAAGGCTCAGAGGTGATGGTTCGACGGAGGTCCGAGCCAGTGCGGCGAAGTTCCGAGAGCGGCGGCTGTGTTCTGACGGCCGGAATGCAGGAGGGCGACGGGAAAGTGGCCAGGAAGCTTCTACGCGTAGATGTGGTGCTGGTGGTGAGCTTGGTGAGGGCTAAGAGGGGGCAGAGTGTGACACTCATGTAATTAGTATTGTCACACCCTAAATTTTAGTATGATGTTGTGTGCAAAATCTGGTGAAAGTATGTTTAAAAATTTAAATGCTAAGAAAAAGGGGTGGTTTTATATAATTATAAACTAATAAAGGTCCTTTAGTGTTAAATAGATGAGAAAGGGAAGTGGAATTCAAATACATAAAGGTTGTTTTGGCAAAAGTCAAAAACTTGTGCTTAAATCGCAAAAATAGGTGAAACTACACCTAGGATTTATTTGTAGTGTAGTTTTTAAATAGGATTTATATAAAGTTTAGAAACTTTGCTAAGTTTTATATTAATTACAAATCCTTAGCTTTTCTGCTAATGAACCTTAGAACAAATTTGTAGGTTTTGGAAAGCCCTACACTTTTGCTTTTGGGCCCATCCTTATTTGAGCTCTGGTTTGAAAGATATTTAGACTTTACAGTGGAGTCCTTGTGTTTTTGAGAAATTCCATTTCAGTCCCCCTTCGTCTACCTCCCTCCCTCCTCCTCTGTTTCTCTGCCGCGCGCAGCCGCTGCTCTAGCCGGCCATGTGTGCCACCCCCGCCGCCTCAGCGCCGTCCTGCACCAGGCCACGTGCCCTTCCCTGCCTCGCCGCTGCCTTCCCCGACCACGCGCTGGCCGCCCCTGCCCTCTCCACGTCGCACCTGTCGCCTGCCCGAGCCGAGCTTCACCGCCGCTCGCCGTCGCTGCAACCCAGCACCACCTCCTGCTTCCCGGCGACCCCACGTGTTGCTCTCCGGCCGGCCGCCGCCGCAGCTCTCCCCGCTGTCTTCTTCTTTGCGCGCCACGCTACCCCCTGCCTCTGCCCGAACCACGCCGTGGCCGCCATGCACGCCGCCGACTGTCGGCTCTGGCTCCCGTGTGACCATGTCTTAGTCTAGACTCCAAACACCTCCTGGAGCTCCTTGCGTGCCTGCTCATGCATTTGCACACACTATTTTCTCTCAATTTCTCCTGCTCCGACCACCACACTTCACCGGACATCATCCGCGGCTTCGGCAGCCCCCACCGCCGCTCCCCATCCCCGATCCAAAGCACCAACAGCACCGCCGTGATCCACCATAGCTCACCGAGCGAACCAATCCCAGTTTCTTCCACCAGAACAGCCAGATCGCAGCGCTGACGAGCTCCTTACTCCGTCGCCGCTCGACCTCCCGTCGACCCGCCGGTACAGGGCCTCTTCACCCCGACCAAGGGCACCAACAGCACCACGTCATCTCCCTGAAGCGATCCCGCCCCTCCTCCACTGCCCTCTGCCACCCCAGCCCGCAGAACACCAAGCCGCCATCGCCGCCGGTAAGAACCCGAGCCATCCCACCGTCGAGCACCGCCCTCCGCCCTGTCCCTGACCAAATTAGGCACTGGGAAAGCATCCCCACACTCCCGTGATGCTCATGCACACGCTAGTAGTCCGTGTTTGTCGGCCCCTCGCCGGGACCGCGAGCACCCTGTCACAGCCGCCGCGATCCATCGTCGCCGGCCATGCTCCGTCGCTTGTCTTGGTGCACATCACCCACCCGCGAGCACAGTAGATCATGTAGATCATGTGGGACCAGTTCTTCTCTAGCCAAACCCCTGCCACTGGCGAGAACACGCCGGCCAGACGCCACGGCCGTCATTTTGCCCCGGCAAGGACCCAATTGTAATCTAGATTTATGTATTAGGGTCCCATATGCAAGAAACCAAGGGCCTCTCTGCGAAACTCCTTTGTTATTTCATGTGTACAAAACAGCTGACTTGTAAAATCCATAAGAATGTGTAGAAAAATCCAAAAATTACCAAACTAGTTTTGTTGGAATCTAGAAATGTAAATCTACAACTTTGATATAAAGTTTGGTATGAAATTAAATGCATTTTGATCTATTTTAAACTCAAAGTAAAAGAATATCTTATGCATAACTTTTGCATACTAACTTATTTTCTTGTAACTTTTGGTATGTAGCTCGTTTAAGTCATGAGTGAGCTTATGTAAAAATTTCAAGCTTAGTATTGCTCTGTAATTTAAATTCTTTTAAACTTTTGCAAATCAAATTTGAAATGGTTTGAATTTAATTAAGCATGTTCCTAAGGCTTCTATGTTTAGATCTTTTTACCATAATCTAACATGTTGATAATTAGTTAATAATTAAATTTTCAAGACTTTATAGTTCTATTTACCCAAGATTTGAATTTAAACTTAAGATATGAATTCAAATTCAAATATTTTAGTTTCTATTTCCAGAAAATTATGAAAAATTCACCATAAGCTTATTTATTGAAAATAAACTTATCCACAAAAATTCAAGGTCAGAAACTTTATGGTTTTCAAAATAAAAATCAAATTGGTTGAATTACTTCAAAGTAATTCCATTAAAGTGACATGACCTAAGTATATATGGTAGTTTGGAACCCCACCCCCCTTGTTACATGAGTTTATGTTCATTAATTTATTGGATTGCAACTTTATCGTGAAATAAAATCTTTAACTCAAGTACCATCACACCTAAATCATTGCATACCATGTACAATCGACGAAGCTCGACGACGGAGACTACGAGCTAGTCCTGGAACCAGACCAAGGGTTTTCTGAAGACCCGATAAACGTCACCGAGACTCTAACTGAAGCCATGAACCAAAGTTCGGAAGTCTCTAACACTCCTGCCCCCAACCCCACTCAAGAAGGCAAGCCCCGATGCATTCCCCAGTATTTCAATTTATTACAATTTTACTTATATATTATATATCTTGCATTACGTCTAGGAGTTGAAATGAAACCCTAGCTGCATAAATTCTAGGAATCCAATGTATTGTACCCGAGTCCTTATCGCATAGATGCTTCGCTAATAGGGCCGGCAGAAGTCGGGTGATTTCCTGTCACTCGCGCGATATAGGAATTGCATGTTTACTATTTTGCAATCACTATAAGGATGATGGACAGGGTCATATGCTGTATCATCACCTGGAGGTTTACCCAATCTATTTTGTTAAAAGTTGATAAGCTCGCAGTGTGTGGTAATGGTGGCTAAGCATTTGAAAGTACTAGCCACATGCCGCGAAATATGGTAAAGCGGTAAGCTTAGTACCTGAATGGCCCGGCAAATGGACATGTCTCCACCACTCGATTATTTTAATTTCTGTTGTATACACGCACCGACATGTGGGAGTACGTTCTGCATAGCAGACAGGAGTATAATCATGTAGTTGCGCTACAGACGTAAGTCCTGCACAATTGGTGTGCGTACGGTCCTGCAGTTGCTTGTGGTAGCCCTGATCCATAACCCAGAATATGAGGGAAACGGTTGCTTCGGAACGATCTTTGGATGTTCCAAGCGTGTGAGTTAGGTTTACCTTGCAAGAGTGAAATTCGATTCAGAATCGTCCATTTCTCGCGGAAATTGAGACTGCTTATTCCTGCTGCCACATAGAGTAAGAAGTGTAACTCTTGATGGAATAATCTTGTTGAATGTTAATCTCTACCTTGCTTGTCTAGTGTAGGTGCTTACCTAGAATGGCTAATCAAGTAGAATTTGAAAGCTAAAATTTGAAAGTAGATCATACTCTTTGCTGCTTTTCAGCTGAAATTAAACCTAGAACCTTCTCAATGCCTTCATGAGTCTAGTTACCTGGCTAAGTATACCACGAAGCGGGTAAGTCTTGCTGAGTATTAGTATACTCAGTATTGCTAGTCTATCTTTCAGGTACGACCTTCGAGAACCCCACGGATAGTTCTGCATGGCGAACTTCTGTTCCGTATGGCTGGTCCGTGGAATGGGATCTGTCCCCGGCTGGCAGTGACCCTCCTGAGTGACACCAAGCTTTGGGCTGAGCATGGTGTCAACCTTCGCGATGTGTGTAGTCGTGTGTTTATTCTCCTTCCGCTGTAAACCTGGACAAGCTGTTTAGCTTGTCGTTTTAAACACTATCTGTATAAGTTTGTATTAAGTTTGAAAAAGGTTTGTAATAATGTTTGCATTTCTGTAAATTAAAAATTGATGAGCTGTGCTATGATTGTAAACTCGCCTTCGTGCGAGGAAAACCTGCTTCAATCCTGTTAAACCGTGGTTGTATCGGGCGGAGACCCGACAGACCAATGGGTTGTTCCGTTTGAAGTGCGTTGAGTAATTATCGGCTGTATAACACTGACTATCGCACTTGAGCCGGAATAATTCAGGCGGTTGTGCCATAGCTGGTATCAGAGCTGTAGGTTTATTTTTACAATTGCAGTAGCTCTTAAAAAGTATTTTCAGGATAAAACTTTGCTAAACAAATGAGTTTACAAATCGCGTTGGATTCGTTAAGGTTGGTGCTTAGAACACAAAGCCCTTGGGATTTATATGGGAAATATCAGGTGGCTGCTAATGTGTATATATATATATAGTCCTGTTCTAACTTGCAGCACTACTTTCATTCAGAACTTAAATTCATGTACAACCCAACTTTACTTTGTGTAACGACACCTTCGATGGTAAGGTAAGAAGGTAAGGATCCTCAGCTAACTGGGGAGTTAGCCTTCCCGTCAGTGATGTGAACCAAACGTTGTTTCTCAAGCAGTGGCCTACTTGAGATGCTGCCAATATATCAACTTAGGTTGGTTATATTGGGAGTATATGGTTCGGCGCAGGGTATGGCAATCGCTGTTCATACCCCCGCATTTTGCGGTACCCCCGTGAATACGTTGTTTCGATAACGTATGTTAACGTTGTCTGTACGGCGGTAATGGTACAGATGCTATTTCTATAGTGAACAGTACTGTTTGGGCACGCTTTCATGTCGTGCTGCCATGAAAGGTTTATGATATATATATGTGGTCTTTTGCAGGTATACTAACCATGATTAATAGGTTAAGACGGATAGGATTTATCGACTAGTTATTAGTGAGAGACGTATGGGTAATGCCGCCGAAATTAATCGCGTAAGTCCGAAGATATTCGGCAGTTGTTTTTCGTTGTGAGGTCGAATAGTACGTGCATGCATAATCCATCATCAAATAAACGAATGCAATGTATGTTTTGTTGTATTAAGGATAAATAGTGTGTTGCTTATCTCTAGAATGGGTTGATAGGATTTGTGTAGTAGCTCTAAGGGGAGTACCTTAAGCATCCATCTGATTTCGAGTCTTTTCTGTTATCAGAATCAACTGTTTTGTTCCATTTACCTTGTGAGTTTTCAGCAGGGTAAATAAGTCTCACCATTTGCATTGTTATTGCAGATGGCAGCCCCTTCCAACGTCTTTTGGGATCCTGCAGGGCATCTCCACACTAATGCCTTGCACTAGGAGGGTTTTCCTCGTCTTCTTTGGGAATCATTACGTTTGTTCTGCTATACCAAACCCCCACAGTATGATGCAGTGGAATACCTGGAAGAAGGTGTTTGTCGATGTCAAGTCAGAATGACTATTCCCCAACATCCCTTCCGCTCCCAATGGCAGCCCATCGAAGTTGACGTGGTGGGTTATCGTATAGTCGATACTATTGAGGGAGCAGCTCTGGAAGCCATCTACCTTTTGTGCAATCAGCATCCAAGGGAAGTTGCAAGACAGCCTATTGTTCTATTCCCTACAACAGATCCTAACAATCCTGAGTGGAATCTCAGGGTAGTCCCTGAAAGTCACAGGTTGGAAGGCTGAATGGAAGAAGCACTTCAGGGTACTATTCGGTTCATGAATGTTCAGCATCATTATCAACTTCTACTACGTTGCGGTATGGGTCAGTTGATTAATATCGCGCAAGGTCACTTCAGGAATACTGACCGACAAGTCACCCAGATTGAGCAGCTTCAAGCCTTGGTGATAGAGAAAGATGGAATCATCGCCACCCGAGAGGAGACTATTCATCACCGAGAAGATCAAATCAATGAGAGTGACGTGATGATCACCCAACGTAACACGATCATTGAGTTTCTCCAGGAACAAATCCACAGCCTCATCCTCGAGGTTGATGATGCTCATGCTCAAATCAATGAACTCCAACAGCAGCCAGCACCTCCTGCTGTGCCAGCACCCGAAGCCGAAGAAGAAGATCCAGAGGAAATTGAAGGAGTTTCAGACCTCGATTCTGAGCATGGAGATCCTGTTCTTAGTCCCCATCATTCCTCTTTAGGCAGTCAGTCATCCGTGGGCAACTTTGATGACTTTTAGTTTTGTTTGAGTTGGCAACATCCTAGTGGTAATTAGTGTAGAAAGATGTGACATAGGTAGTGAGTAGTATACCTAGATCTAGAGCCACTTGTTGTATTATATGTGGCATGTGTACTTATGGAATGGCTTGTAGTAGTCAAAGCACCCTGATGTAAGATGTAAGGACTATCAGTGTTTGCGTAGTAATCCAAACCTCGTGTTTTAGCATCTTGCTCAATATCCTTGCATATGAAATGAGTTGATTGAATGGAGCATATGAATTACATTTCTATTTGGCAACTGTATATCATCTGAAAATTAGGAGTAAGGATATGGTTGATAATGGATATCTCCTCTGTTTTAGATGGTTGGAGCTACTCGCGGAACTCTGGAAGGTTTTCGGCCAGATCAGGCCAGCGGTTCCCAGCAACCGCCACCGCCACCTCCAAATCTGGCCGAGGTCATGGGCTGACAAACAGAACTCCTCAACCAGCTTGTGCAGGCTCAGATGGGCCACTTCCATCATCAGTCCCAAGGCTAAGATGAACCCCTATCGGCCAGTTATCAAGACTTCCTTAGTACCCAGCCTCCACTATTCCATAAGGCGGACGAACCCCTAGACACTGACGCTTGGCTTCGTACTATCGAATCCAAGTTTGCCTTATTGTCTGCCCCATGTTCAGATGAGAACAAAGCGCTCTTTGCAGCCCAACAACTCCGTGGCACTGCCCCGCATCTGGTGGGATCATTTTCATGCCATGCAGCCTGCCGGTCATATCGTCACTTGGGACGAGTTTCGGACCGCCTTACGAGCGCACCACATCTCCGAAGGACTCATTGAGCGAAAGCTCAATGAATTTTTGAATTTGACTCAGGGAACCCGCACCGTCCTACAATATGCACAAGTCTTTAACCACTTGTGCCAGTACGCGGGATACCATGCGGACAATGATGCCCGCAAATGAGATCGTTTTCGCTGAGGCCTGAACACCAAACTTAAAGAACGACTGAATTTGGTAAGGGCCAATAATTTCAATGAATTGGTCAACATGGCCATCACACAGGAAGACTGCATCTCAGCCCACAGAGCAGAAAAGAAAAGGAAGACACCCATGGGGCCTTCAGCTACGCAACCGTCAAGGTATCAGTTGGTCCCGAGCACTGCCTCGAAGCAACTTGCCTGGCAGATGGGTAGCTAGACCACCCCAGCAGGCTCGATTCAATCGACCATCGACACCACAACCTCAGGAGCAACAACAACAGGGTTCACGGCCGAGCTTTCCGCCAGTCAACCAAGGAAACAACAACTATCGTTGTTTCAACTGCGGAAGCCCGTTCCACTTCATCAAGGATTGCCCTCAACCTAGGAAATCTTTCCAAGGGCAAACGTCCAATCCAGTCAGGAAGGGCAAGGGCAAGAAGCAAGGGGTCCAAGTCCGCCAGGGAAGGGTGAACCTCACCACTCTCTCCGAACTCCCCAAGGGAACACCAATAATGACGGGTACTTTCTCTATCAACCATCTACCCGTGATTGTTCTTTTTGACTCTGGTGCCACCCATAGTTTTATCAGTTTAAAATGTGGAACAAAATTAGGCTTGGATCTTTATCCTACTAGTGGGGCCTATGTGATAGCAACTCCTGGCGGTAAAATTTCCTCAAACCAAGTTTGTAGAAGCGTGCCAATTCAAATGGGTAGAAATCTGGTGCGGACAGACTTACTATTATTGGACTTAGAATGAATGGATGTCCTCTTAGGTATGAATTGGATGACCCAGCACCATGTGTCATTAGATATCTCTTCCTGAACCGTGGAGATAGTTTCACCTGAGCACGAACCTACCATTCTCTATCTTCCACAACAGGACTACATCAATTCTTGCACTTATGCTGCAACCGGGGTCAAGTTAAAGGATATCACTATCGTTTGTGAATATCCAGACGTCTTTCCAGATGATTTACCTGGAATGCCCCCAGATTGAGATATCGAGTTTATCATAGGACTACAGCCCGGCACAGCCCCTATCTCTAAGAGACCCTATCGTATGCCACCTAATGAGCTTGCCAAGTTAAAAATCCAACTCCAAGACCTCCTTGATAAGGGTTTCATTCGTCTGAGTGCATCACCATGGGGTTGTCCAGCCTTCTTTGTGAAGAAGAAAGACAATAGCTTAAGGCTATGTGTAGATTATCGTCCTCTCAATGCGGTGACTATCAAAAACAAATATCCCCTACCCCGCATTGATATTCTTTTCGATCAGCTAGCCGGGGCCAAAGTATTATCCAAAATTGATCTTCGTTCCGGCTATCATCAAATTAAGATCCGGCCAAGTGACATTCCAAAAATGGCCTTCTCCACTCGATATGGTCTATATGAATACCTAGTCATGTCATTTGGTCTCACCAATGCTCCAGCCTATTTCATGTATCTCATGAACTCCATCTTCATGCAAGAACTCGATAAATTTGTTGTGGTCTTTATTGATGACATTTTGATCTACTCTAAAAATCCAGAAGATCATGCAAAACATCTTCATGTTATTCTTCAGCGATTAAGAGACCACCACTTGTACGCCAAATTTTCCAAATGCGAGTTCTGGTTAGATACTATGAAATTTTTGGGCCATACTATCTCCGGTGACGGTATATCCGTTGATCCCAGTAAAGTACAAGAAGTGATGGATTGGAAACCTCCCACATCGGTCCATCAGAACCGTAGTTTTCTTGGTCTAGCTGGTTATTATCGTCGCTTCATTTCTGACTTCTCCAGAATAGCCAAACCTATGACCGAACTACTAAAGAAAGATGTTAAATTCTCTTGGGATCAAAAATGCGAAAATGCATTCCACACTCTCAGAGACCATCTTACAACTGCTCCAGTCTTAGCTCAACCAGATGTGTCAAAACCCTTCGACATCTATTGTGATGCTTCAGGAACCGGACTTGGTTGTGTGCTTATGCAGGACAACCGAGTAATTGCATATGCATCACGAGCACTCAGGGTTCATGAACAGAACTACCCTACCCATGATCTTGAACTCGCAGCTATTATTAATGCCTTAACATCTGGAGACACCATTTGATGGGTACGAAGTGTCATATTTATACTGACCACAAAAGCCTCAAGTACATCTTTACACAGGCAGATCTGAATATGAGGCAAAGACGCTGGTTAGAACTTATCAAAGACTATGACTTGGAAGTACATTATCATCCAGGCAAGGCCAATGTCGTTGCGGATGCACTTAGTCGCAAGGCACATTGTTCTTGTTTATCTGTAGAAGCTTTCAACAAGACTCTTTGTTGGGAAATGAGAAAGCTTAATCTAGAACTCATTCCCCAAGGTGACTTAAACCATCTCTCAGTTGAAGCCACGCTTAGGGATAGCATTGTTCTAGCTCAACAGCGCAATAAAGGAGTCAGAATCATTAAGCAGAAGATAACACAAGAAGAAGGGAAGTATAAGTGCTTCCAAGTAGATTCAGAAGGAGTTTTATGGTTCAACGAACGAATCGTTGTACCTAAGGACCATAAGCTCCATAAACAGATATTGGATGAAGCCCACCTATCTAAATTCTCTATGCACCCTGGTAGTACGAAGATGTACCAGGATCTGAAGCAGAACTTCTGGTGGACTCGTATGAAACGAGAAATTGCCAAGTATGTCTCAGAATGTGATATCTGCCAAAGAGTCAAAGCCAGTCATCTCAAAACTGCTGGTATTCTTCAACCTCTATCTATTCCCTCTTGGAAGTGGGAGGATATCAGTATGGAATTTATTGTTGGCTTACCCAACACTTCTCTAAGGCATGACTCCATTTGGGTAATCGTTGATCAATTAACCAAGACTGCACATTTCCTACCTGTGCATACTACATATAATGCCAAAAATTATGCCGAGATCTATCTGGATCAGATCGTTCGTCTTCATGGAGTACCTAAGACGATCATCTCTGATCGTGGAGCACAATTTATTGCTAGGTTCTGGGAGCAACTTCAACATGCTCTTGGAACTAAACTATTCTGAAGCTCCGCATATCACCCTCAGACGGACGGACAGACTGAAAGAGTAAATCAGATTTTGGAAGATATGCTTAGAGCCTGTGTCCTTCAGTATGATAAGCACTAGGACAAATGTTTGTCGCTGGCAGAATTCTCTTACAACAATAGTTATCAGGCAAGCATTAAGATGGCTCCGTTCGAAGCATCGTACGGTCGCCGATGCCGAACTCCTTTGAGTTAGTCACAAACCAGCGAGCGTAAAATCTTTGGACCGGACCTTGTCACTGAAGCGAGGAAGGTGAAGACTATTCAAAACAATCTAAAGGCATCCCAATCTCAACAGAAAAGCTACGCGGACATGCGAAGAAGACCATTACAGTTTCGAGTTGGAGACTTTGTCTATCTTCGAGTATCTCCCACCCGAGGTGTTCAAAGGTTCGGCGTAAAAGGGAAACTTGCGCCTCGATACATCGGACCCTTTGAAATCCTTGAAATCTGTGGACCCGTAGCTTACCGCCTTCAACTTCCTCCTCAACTAGTGGCCATCCATAACATCTTCCATGTGTCTTAACTTAGGAAATGCGTCAAGGTTCCTACCGAGATCATCGATTCCCAAACCATCAAAATCGAACCTGATCTAACCTATACAGAACATCCACTCAGAGTGCTAGACACTAAAGAGAGAAGCACTCGTGAAATAAAATCTATAACTCAAGTACCATCTCACCTAAATCATTGCATACCATGTAGAATCGACGACGCTCGACGACGGAGACTACGAGCTAGTCCTGGAACCAGACCAAGGGTTTTCTGAAGACCCGATAAACGTCACCGAGACTCTAACTGAAGCCCCGAACCAAAGTTTAGAAGTCTCTAACACTCCTGCCCCCAACCCCACTCAAGAAGGCAAGCCCCAATGCATACCCCAGTATTTCAATTTATTACAATTTTACTTATATATTATATATCTTGCATTACGTCTAGGAGTTCAAATGAAACCCTAGATGCATAAATCCTAGGAACCCAATGTATTGTACCCGAGTCCTTATCTCATAGATGCTCCGCTAATAGGGCCGGCAGAAGTCGGGTGATTTCATGTCACTCGCGCGATATAGGAATTGCATGTTTACTATTTTGCAATCACTATAAGGATGATGGACAGAGTCATGTGCTGTATCATGACCTGGAGGTTTACCCTGTCTGTTTTGTTAAAAGTTGATAAGGTCGCAGTGTGTGGTAGTGGTGGCTAAGTGTTTGAAAGTACTAGCCACATGCCGTGAAATATGATAAAGCGGTAAGCCTAGTACCTGAATGGCCCGGCAAATGGACATGTCTCCACCACTCGATTATTTTAATTTCTATTGTATACACGCACCGACATGTGGTAGTACGTTCTGCAAAGCAGACAGGAGTACGATCATGTAGTCGCGCTACAGACGTATGTCCTGCACAATTGGTGTGCATACGGTCCTGCAGTCGCTTGTGGTTTCTCTGATCCATAACCCGGAATATGAGGGATACGGTTGCTTCGGAACGATCTTTGGATGTTCCAAGCATGTGAGTTAGGTTTACCTTGTGTCACACCCAATTTATAAGAACATAAACCGAGCAATCATATATGCGCCAGGATCAAGTCACGCATATATACAACAGAATCATCAAGATATCACAACACGTATCTCGAAATAAAAGCGTATAAATTGTAAATGAATATCTTTATTACAACTGAATCAAGAATCAGTTCAAGGAATGCGGAAACGTAAAATAAATATATGAAGAACAGGGCGCCACAGGAACGTCGGCTGGGAGACAAACGCCTAGAAATCGTCAAGTCCGCTGATGTAGTCCTCCACGTTTCCTGGTACTGAGCAGCAGTCGAAGATATCCCAAAGAGAACAGAAGAGTAGAGGAGACAAGTGTGAGTACACAACTTGTACTCAACAAGTATAACACGAATTATGAGGTTCTAAGGTTAGCTGACTCAACTGCATTAGCTTTTAATCTTGGGAAATTTTACTAAAGCTATTTACTACAAGTGGATGAATTACCATGACCCAAGTTGCATAAGAAATTAATCAGAATTAATTATGAACTACTCGGAACCCATACCAAACCACCAAAGATAAACCCCACTAATCAGACGGAGGATCTGGGCCGCTCATGACCGTGAGCACGGCTAGTATACCAGTTTTACACTCTCGAGAGGTTGCACAATTTTACCCACAAGTCGTGAGCTACGCTAGCTGTTCATCACACTTCCTTAGGTGAGATGACTAGCAAGCACACTACGAGACCGTTACAAAGGATCACGTTAGTAAGGTGCAACCGCTAAGGTTTCTGGATCAGAAAAGATGGGGCCCACCTCACGGAGGTACAAGCACACAGCATAGACCAAGCCGGAGGAGCAGGGACCATTGAAGCTTACCACCCCTCTTGCCCCGCAGGTAAGTTACTCCCAAACCAAAATGATCTAATTAGTAAGTCAAGACCGTCCCATTCCAGTCTTGTGGTTGCGCGGTTGTCCCAGGCTGTCGCTCTATGAACCGGTCCTTATGGAGAGTGGCCAACCAAGCACTAAGCACCGTGCTAGCCCCCTAAACCATGTTTCTAATAAAACACATTTTAACGAGACATGAGCCGCTCAAGCACACAGCACAGAGGGCCACTCTCAGGATCAAGTTGCATATATCATTAATCAAATTTAATTAAAAAGGACCATAATGTGTGAGAGCGCAGCACCTAGCACAACTAACCAAAATGCAACCCAAGGTATTTATATAAAGGATAAAAGTGGCTAGGAAATCCTTATAGGCATACAGTATTAAAATGCAGTATGAAATTGTATTTAAAAGTGATAGGATGTTCATGTTATACTTGCCTTCCTCAAAGTTCTTATGCTGCTGCTCAAAGGGCTCTGAAGAAAGTGGCTCCTAGTACTCTTCCGGTGGCTCAACGTCTACTCACGATCTCAACGCCAAAACATGGTTCACACATGCACATACATACAAACAATGACAAAAGATAAGGAACAGTACAACAATACAGTAAAACAGCACACAAAACTAAGCTAAAACTATTCTACGCATTACAATGATCGCGTGAGCGCAAAAACCACCTAAAACGGATCTAAGACGCGAAAACTAGGGTTAAAACAAGGTCCAGGGACTTAACTGTAAGAAAACAGGAGGTTCTAAGGGGTTCTGCGCTAAAACCGAGGGCTTAAACCTATTTAAACACTAGACGCAGGGGCTAACACGCAAAACTACCAGATCCGGACTGCGGGTTCTATTTCTAAAGAATCCAAGGGTCTAAACACTAAAGACTGGGCTGATCTGCAAATACTTTTGAAGGGCGCCGTACTGTGGGTTGATTCCAGGAGAGTCCAGGGGCTCTTTAGCAAAAAGACCAGGCTGAAGGGGTACGGTCTAATCTGGGCCACTGGATCTGAATCCAACGGATCGAACCCTAACAGATCCGCGAAACGGTATCTACGCATCTCAGCCGTCGGATCTGGATCTGACGATCCGGACCCCATCTAAACTGGATCTAATCCTTGGCGTCTGCTACAGATCGGGCGGCCAGGGTTGAAAGGGAGTGCGGGCGGCGGCGCTGGTCGCCGGTGACCATCTTCCACGGCGGCACGTGGCTCGGCTCACCGGACTTCGCCCTAAATGGCGCTCTGGGAGTCAAATCGACCGGGCTTTGGGTCGGGCATGATCAGCGCGTCACGCGTGATCCACCCGGTGCTAAGCCGGGGCTCGGGGAGGCTCAGGCGGCACGCATGATGACAAGGGTGGATATGCACGGCAGCGCATCGCCGGCGCGCGCGTTTCGGCCACAAGAGCGAGCCTTGGTCCACGACATCTAGCGCAAGACGACCGGGGGGACGATGTGGTGCTCACCGAGGGCCTGAACGAGCCGGAGGAGCGGCGCAAGCTGGTCGGCGACGAGGGCCGAGCGGCGGGGATGGGCGGTGCTCGTGGAGGAAGATGATGCAGGGCACCTCCCGGCTTCTGGTCACTGTGGGTCGACTCGTGGAGATCCTGCGAAGGTCCTACAGGGGTTAGGGAAGTCCGGGGATCACTGGCGGCGAGGAATCGCAAGGGCGGAGCAGGATACCGACGGCAGTCCTCGGGCTTGAATCCGGCGTGGGCAGGGCTCGGGGTCGAGGGTGGAAGCCTCGGGGAGCTTCCTGGCGGGATGGCGAAGCTACTGCAAGCCTTGGCTAGAGCTGGGGTGCACCGGAGCGACGGGTGCACGGCGGCGCAGAGGCTCGGTGCGGCGGACCAGAACGGGGCAGCGGCGCTAGGGTTTGGGGTGGCTGCGGCGTAGGAGATGAGGTGCAGGGGGTCCGCGGGAGCCAGATAAAGACCGGGCCGGGGATCTCGGCGTGCGGGCCCGGCACTAGGGCTCGCCGGAGATTTCGGGCGGCCGGTGCGCGGGGAAGAAGAAGGAAGGAGAGAGGAGCCGGGGCGCTGACATGCGGGACCGAGCGACCAGAGTGAGAGAGGGAGCGCTCGGTCTGGGGGGAGAAGCGCCAATAGGCGGGTCCCGGCCGTCAGAGAACGAAAGAGAGAGAGAGAGAGAGAAGGCGTGGCTCGGGCTGCTGACTTGGGCCGAGGGTGGCTGCTAGCCCGCTGGGAAAAGAGAGAAAAGGGAAGGGGAAAGTGGGCCGCGCGGGAAGGAAGCCGGCCCAAGAGGAAGGAGGAAGGGATGGGCTGAGTTCTTCTCCTTAATCTCCTTCTCTTTTCTTTTTCAAACTAACTCAATTCTATTTGAATTCAAATGAGGTTTGAATTCAAACTTAACCATTCAAACAAACAAAATAGATGCATCAGCATGAATGCACAAACATGTTGACCCTAAAATAAATTTTAATTACTTGTGGTATAAAATTAATTTAAATGCAAAATAAATCAAGAAAAACCTTAGAAATTTTATTTAAGCCGAAATAAATTCATTAAAATTTAGGAAATTTACATTAGGGTGTTACAAACCTACCCCCCTTACAGGAATCTCGCCCCGAGATTCGAATAGGCTAGCTAGCAAAGAGATCGGGATATGTCTTCCTCAGCTCATCTTCTCGCTCCCAGGTAGCCTCATCCTTTGTGTGATGACTCCACTAAACACGGCACATCTTGATCTTCTTGTTCCTGGTAACTCTCTCAGATGTCTCCAGAATCTTCACCGGATGTTCGGTGTAGGTCAGATCTTCCTGCACATCCAACCCTTCTAGCGGCACTTGTTCTTCTGGCACCCTCAAGCACTTCTTCAGCTGAGACACGTGGAACACATCATGCACTCCCGAGAGGTTGGGAGGCAACTCCAAGCGGTATGCTACCTCACCTTTCCATTCCAACACCTTGAATGGACCGATGTATCGAGGGGCTAGCTTCCCTCTCACGTTAAACCTGCGGATTCCTCTCATCGGCAAGACCTTCAGGTACACATGATCACCCACTGCAAAGGTCAGATCTCGACGACGAACATCCGCGTAGCTCTTCTAACAAGTCTGTGCGACCCTCAGGTTCTCTCGCACCTGCTGCACCAACTGTTCTGCCTCCTCAACAAATATCCGGACCGAACACCTGCCTCTCACCAATCTGATCCCAATACAGCGGAGTTCTGCACTTCCGACCGTACAAGGCCTCGAAGGGAGACTTATTCAGACTGGCCTGATAACTATTGTTATACAAGAACTCTGCAAACGGCAGGCATTTATCCCAGCTGATACCATACTGAATAGTGCAGGCTCGAAGCATATCCTCCAACACTTGGTTGGTTCTCTCTGTCTGCCCATCTGTCTGAGGATGATAAGCGGTGCTGAAACGCAGCTTCGTATCCAACGAATCATGCAACTGCTCCCAGAACCATGAAGTGAACTGAGACCCTCGATCAGATATGATCTTCTTCGGAATACCATGCAGACAGACGATCCTGGAGATGTACAACTCTGCGAGTCTGGCACCAGAGTAAGTAGTGTTCACCGGGATGAAGTGGGCAACCTTCGTCAACCAATCCACTACTACCCATATGGAGTTGTACCCTTTCTGAGTATGAGGCAATCCAACGATGAAGTCCATAGTGATCTCCTCGCATTTCCACTCTGGAATCTTCAATGGCTGCAATAGACCTGCTGGTCTCTGATGCTCTGCCTTGACATGCTGACAAGTGTCACAGATAGCCACGTACTCTGCAACGGAACGCTTCATTCCATACCACCAGAATCGTTCCTTGAGGTCATAATACATCTTCGTGCTGCCCGGATGAATGGAATATGCTGTATCATGAGCCTCACTCAGAATCAGCTTCCTGAGATACTCTACATCTAGCACAGATATCCGGCCCTTGTACCACAAGGTACCTTGATCATCTTCTCTGAAATGAGGTGCTTTGCCAATCTTGAGCAGCTTACGGATCTCCTGCAGCTTCTTATCTTCTTTCTGATGCTGCCTGATCTCTGCCTCTAGTGTGGGTTCTGCCTCAAATGATGTACCCGAGGTGTGATGCAAGAAACCCAGAGTTAAGTGCTCAAACTCCTCGCATAACTCCTGAGGCATCTGAACAGCCACGGCCATGTTAACATAGCTCTTCCTGCTCAGAGCATCTGCTACAACATTGGCCTTGCCCGGATGATAGTGAATCTCCAGATCATAATCCTTGACCAACTCTAACCATCTTCTCTGCCGCATGTTCAGCTCACTCTGAGTGAAAATGTACTTGAGGCTCTTGTGATCAGTGTAAATGTCACACCTCTGCCCAAACAAGTAATGCCTCCATATCTTCAGAGCATGCACAACTGTGGCTAACTCCAGATCATGAGTGGGATAATTCAGCTCGTGCCGGCGCAACTGCCGCAAAGCATAAGCTATAACTCTGCCTTCCTGCATCAGGACGCAACCAAGACCATCCCTCGAAGCATCACAATACACGGTGAACCTCTTGCTCTGGTCTGGCAGAGTAAGGACTGGCGCCGTAGTCAACCTCTTCTTCAGCTCCTCGAAGGCCTTCTGGCGCTCATCAGTCCAAGAGAAATTCACACCCTTCTCTAGCAAGGAAGTCAAAGGCTTCGCAATCTTGGAGAAATTCTCAATGAACCTCCGATAATATCCTGCTAAGCCCAGAAAAGAGCGGACTTCCTTCATTGTCTGCGGTACCACCAGTCAAGCACATCCTTCACCTTTCCGGGGTCCACAGCAATACCTCCCTTGGAGATGACATGACCGAGGAATGGAACCTCGTCAATCCAGAATTCGCACTTGCTGAGCTTGGCATACAGCTTGTGCTCTCTGGTCATGTGCGAAGGCCTTCTGGTCATGTGCGAAGGCCTTCGCACATGACCAGAATTCGCACTTGCTGAGCTTGGCATACAAGCCTCAGATGTTTCTCAAGCTCTGCCTCTGACTTAGAATATACCAGGATATCATCAATGAATATCACCACAAAGGTGTCCAAATAATCCATGAAAACCTTGTTCATCAGATGCATGAAGAAAGCCGGAGCATTGGTCAAGCCAAAGGACATGACCGTATACTCGTATAGCCCATACTTGCAGGTGAATGCCGTCTTCGGAATATCCTCAGGACGGATCTTCAGTTGGTGATAACCCGAACGCAGATCAATCTTTGAGAATACACAAGCACCCTGAAGCTGATCAAAGAGATCCTCAATACGAGGCAATGGATGCTTGTTCTTGATGGTGACTGCATTCAGATCCCGATAATCGACGCACATTCTCTTTGCTCCATCCTTCTTCTCTACAAGCAATACAGGGAAAGCCCAAGGAGAGAAACTACGACGAATATAACCCTTGGCTAGCAACTCGTCGACAGTCTTCTTAACTTCCTCATGCTCAACGGGTGCCATACGATAGGGCTGCTTAGCAATAGGAGCTGTTCCAAGCAAGAGATCAATAGAAAACTCAATGTCGCGGTCAGGCGGCATACCTGGCAAATCATCCGGAAAGACATCCGGGAATTCAAACACCACGAGAATACCATCCGTGGGTCTAGCCTCCATCTGACAAAGAATTCCAGAAGGCTCCGAAGCACTGACTGTGACCTCCTGTCCATCCGGTGCCGACAAGTGGATAGTCCTCTGAGCACAATCAATCCTGACACCCCATCTAACAAGGGTCTCCATTCCTAAAATCACATAGATACCCTTGGTGTCTAGCACCATCAGATTAGCACTAAACTCTACCCCCCTTATGACAACACTGACTCTGGGACAGAAGATATGAGACCTCAACTGCCCTCCCGGTGAAGATATTAACATGCCCCTCTTTAATGTGCTAGTATGAATGCCATGATGCTCGACAAAAGACCAGGTAATGAAGGAATGCGTAGCACCAGTATCAAAAAGCACTGTAGCAGGGTGAGTATTGACCATGAACATACCAATAACCACGTTGGGAGGCTCGGCCGCCGACTCGGCCGTCACGTGGTTCACCCTGCCCTGGGATGGCGCCTTGGGCTGAGCTGGGCACCCCTGCTATCCAGACTGCGCCTTCCGGGGATAAAGTTGGCGTAGTGTCCCTGCTGGCCGCAGTGATAGCATGCCCGTGGGAATGCTGGAGCCTGCTGTCCAGCAGGAGGAGTAGGCACTCCCTGCCGCGGGGCTGGTGGAGCCGGTGGAGCAGAGCGTGCCAGAGGTGCTGGAAGCCTCTGGCCCTATCCCGCCTGCTGCTGCTGAGGACGAGGCGGGTACTACTGCTGTCGCTGCTGGTACGACTGGATCTGCCTCTGCTGCTGCGGGTACTGGTACCGAGGCCGAGTGTTGCTGCCAGACGCAGCAGGAGCCATCTTCCTCTTCTTGTCCTTAATCTCCCGGCGTTTGCGCTCAGTGTTAAGGGCAGAATCAACCAGATGGTTGAGGTTGTCGAAGCGGTGGTTCATGAGCGCGTACTCCAGGTGATCATTCAGCCCTCCCTGAAGCGCTCCTGTTTATCACCATCATTGGTGACCTCAATGAGGGCGTAGCGAGCGAGCTGGAGGAAACGATCACAGTACTCAGTCACCATCATAGCTCCCTGAAATGATAAGTACCGGAAAAAGAAAATGGAAATTACTCAGCATGTCCAATTTCAAGAAGATAAACAAGGGTGGGCTTGAGCTCAGAAAGGAATTGCAGAAAGATTTTACTCTAATTTACCTGCTTAAGCGCAAGGAACTCCTTGTGCTTAATTTTCATCACTCCAGCAGGGATGTGGTGGTTCCTGAAACGCTCCCGGAACTGGATCCAAGTGAGGACGTCGCGGTCCCGGGCTGGGTAGGACTCCCACCAATCGAGAGCTGAGCCTCGAAGCTGCCCTGCCGTGTATAGGACTCGCTCCCTGTCGTCGCACTGAGCGACATCCAACTGGCGCTCCACTGAATGAAGCCAGTCATCAGCCTGGAGTGGATCAGCCGCGTGGGAGAACGTCAGCGGGTGACCCCTCAGGAAATCCACGCGCCTATCGCGGGGCTGCTACGGTGGAGGAGGTGGCGGCTGAGCGTGAATCTGCTGCAACGTCTGAACAGTGTTGTTCAGGGTGGCCATCATCTGCATCTGGAGCTGGAAGAACTGCTCCGGAGTCAGAGGTGGAGGCATTGGCAGCGGCTGGTCGATACCCTGGATGTCCTGCCCCTGCTGGCCAGAACCGGTGCTGCCCCTGCTGGCCAGAACCGGTGCCAGTGCTCCTGGTGTTCACCATCTGTTTGCAGCAGAACAAAGTTTATAAGAGGCAGATATTGTACGATTCTGGAAAGAAAACTCTGGCAGGATAAAGTAGAGAGTAAAGAGTGTACGGTTTTACCCCCCCCAACGGTCTATCTCCATTTTATTACTTAATTCAAGTTTGCATTAAAGTCATTTTGCATGAGCAAGTTTAACTTCTAAACTATGCAATCAACCAAAAATCCAATCAAACACTTTGCACAATCACAAACACTCAATACTGAAACATTAGTCGAGTTTATCACACCACTCGACTACACAAACAGTCGCTCTAGCATATTTTTCCTTTGCGAGGCACCCTAAGCTTATTAGGACAGACAGAAAATTGCGGGCCAACGTCTATGGAAAATATCAAACTAATTCCCGGAAAATACAGAGAGGGTTAGCAAATCAAGTTTTAAGGCTCAAGGAATAGAAGCAGAAATGAATGTTTGAGTTTTGCGGAAGCAAGGCAAAAGAAAGGAAATCCCTAACCTCGACCATTTCTATCTAGGCTTCCTCCTACAGTCGACACGGCTCTGATACCAATTCTATCACACCCGATTTATAAGAACATAAACCGAGCAATCATATATGCGCCAGGATCAAGTCACGCATATATACAACAGAATCATCAAGATATCACAACACGTATCTCGAAATAAAAACGTATAAATTATAAATGAATATCTTTATTACAACTGAATCAAGAATCAATTCAAGGAATGCGGAAACGTAAAATAAATACATGAAGAACAAGGCGCCACAGGGACGTCGGCTGGGAGACAAACGCCTAGAAATCATCAAGTCCGCTGATGTAGTCCTCCACGTTGCCCGGTACTGAGCAGCAGTCGAAGATATCCCAAAGAGAACAGAAGAGTAGAGATGTGAGTACACAACTTGTACTCAACAAGTATAACACGAATTATGAGGCTCTAAGGTTAGCTGACTCAACTGCATTAGGTTTTAATCTTGGCAAATTTTATTAAAGCTATTTACTACAAGTGGATGAATTACCATAACCCAAGTTACATATTAATTAATCAAGATTAAACATAAGACTACTGAAAACCAAGCCAAACCACCAAGGTACAACCCACTAATCAGACGGAGGATCTGGGTTGCTCATGACTGTGAGCACGGCTAGTATACCAGTTTTACACTCTCGAGAGGTTGCACAACTTTACCCACAAGTCGTGAGCTACGCTAGTTGTTCATCACACTTCCTTAGGTGAGATGACTAGCAAGCGTACTACGAGACCATTACAAAGGATCACGTTAGTAAGGTGTAACCGCTAAGGTTTCTGGATCAGCGATGATGGGGCCCACCTGACGGGGGTACAAGCACACAGCACACACCAAGCTGGAGGAGCAGGGACCATTGAAGCTTACCACCCCTCTTGCCCCGCAGGTAAGTTACTCCCGAACCAAAATGACCTAATTAATAAGTCAAGACCGTCCCATTCCAGTCTTGTGGTTGCGCGGCTATCCCAGGTTGTCGCTCTATGAACCGGTCCTTATGGAGAGTGGCCAACCAAGCACTAAGCACCGTGCTGGCCCCCTAAACCATGTTTCTAACAAAACATATTTTAAGGAGACGTGAGCCACTCAAGCACACAGCACAGAGGGCCACTCTCAAAATTAAGTTGCATATAACCATTAATCAAATTTAATTAAAAAGGACCAAGATGTGTGAGAGCGCAGCACCTAGCACAACTAACCAAAATGCAATCCCAAGGTATTTTTAAAAAGGATAAGGTGGCTAGGAAGTCCTTATAGGCATACAGAATTAAAATGCAGTATGAAATTGTATTTAAAAGTGATAGGATGTTCATGTTATACTTGCCTTCCTCAAAGTTCTCCTGCTGCTGCTCAAAGGGCTCTGAAGAAGGTGGCTCCTGGTACTCCTCTGATGGCTCAACGTCTACTCATGATCGCAACGTCAAAACATGGTCCACACATGCACATACATACAAACAATGGCAAAAGATAAGAAATAGTACAACATTACATAAAAAAAGCACACAAAACTATGATAGAACTGTTCTACACGTTACAACAATCGCGTGAGCGCGAAAACCACCTAAAACGGAGCTAAGACGCGAAATCTAGAGCTAAAACAGGGTCCAGGGACCTTTCTGTAAGAAAACAGGGGGTTCTAAGGGGTTCTGGGCGAAAACCGGGAACCTAAACATAATTAAAGGCTAGATCTGGGGTCTAACCCGCAAAAACACCAGGGATGGACGGCGGGTTCAATTTCTAAAGAATCCAGGGGTCTAAACACTAAAAACTGGGCTGATCTGCAAATACTTCTGAACGGCACAAGACTGCGGGTTGATTCCAAGAGAGTCTAGGGACTCTTTAGCAAAACGACCAGGCTGAACCGGTATGTTCTAATCAGGACTGTTGGATCGGGATCTGGCGGTATGGATCAAAGGGGATGGGGGTCGGGGGTCCGAGCGGCGGCGATTGCTCGCCAGAGACCACTCCCAGGGCGGAAGCTCGCCGGAGCTGGCCGATCTCAGCCGTCCGGGCCCCATTTTGGACGAGGTCTGGCCTGGGAGGTAAAGCACGACACGGCGAACACTCCTAGGTGCTCAAGAAAGCTAATTAGGGCTCGGGCCGGGGCTCCCCACGGCGGAGGCGGCACTGGGTCATGGCAGCGAGGGGGACGCGCTTGCGCAGAGGGAGAGAGGAAGGGAAAAAGGGTACGGCGCGTTCCTTACCACCCCTGGAAACTGCGACGACGGCTAGCGGTCGAGGATCGGTGGCACCGGGGTTGAATTGCAGCGGCGCAGGGGCTCGGGTCGACGGCGGCATCGCCCTTGGTTCGAGCGACGGCACGGTAGCGCAGGGCTCGGAGAAGGCTGGGGGTGCGGAGGCGGCTTAGGGGGAAGCGCGAGGGACGGCTGCGGCTAAGAAAGGGGGTGGGGCGGCCTCGGCGTGCGGGTCAGCCGAACAACGAAGCTCCCGCTTCTCCCGGGGCCGTTGCGGCTCGTCCCAATCCGAGCGCGGGCGCGCTTCTAGAAGGACCCAGGCGGGGGACGAGGCCAGCGTGTGGCTCGGGCTGGGTGCGGCGCGGTGGAACGGGCCCAGGGTGCAGGGGCGCGGCCGGGCGGAGTGGCCAGCGGAGCAGAGAGCAGCGCGAGGAGGAAGGAGAAAGGAGAAGAGGGGGAAAGAGCTGACGTGCGGGCCCTGGCTGGCAGAGGGAGAAATTGAGAGAGAGCGCTCGGGCTGGGGAGGAGCTGGGCCTCGGGCGCGTGCTGGGCCGCGGGAGGAAAAGGAGAGAGAGGAAAGGAAGCCCGAGGGAGAGAAGGGGAGTGGGCCGGCGTGGCCCATGCGGAAAGAAGAGGGGTGAGAGAAAGGAAGAAGTGGGCCGCGGGTTGGGAAGGTTGGGCTGCCAGCTGGGCTGCTCCTTTTGTTTTTCTCCTTTTCTTTTTCCTTTCTAAACTAACTCAAATCAATTTGAATCCAAATGAAATTTGAATTCAACCTCAACTATTCCACCAAACAAAAGAAATGCACCAGCATGAATGCACAAACATATTGATCCTAGAAATAAATTCTAATTACTTGTGGTATAAAATTAATTTAAAAGCAAGGTAATCTAAGGAAAACCTTAGACATTTTATTTGAGCCAAAATAAATTCATTAAAATTTAGGAAAATTACATTAGGGTGTTACATTTCTGAACTTGAACCCTAAAGCAATGTTGTAGGGTTTGAAAAACTCTCCAACTTCTATTTTGGGCATTTCCTCATTAGAGTTTTAGATCAATGGGAAATCTTACTTTACAGAGAGGTCCCTAGATTTTCTGGTTTTCCAAACGAGTCCCTCGGACCCCTCCCCTCCTTTCTTCTTCCTCTGGCACCCCTCTGCTCTCCTGCTCCTCACTGCCGCCGGTGCAGAGCACCTCCCCACCGCCACTGTGCAGGCCGCTGCCGCTCCACCTCCTGCTGCCACCCTCCCCACGCGTCACCTGGACGTCGGCCGCCGCCCTAGCCTTCCCCTTCTGTCCTGTTTCGTGTGCGCCACGACCTCCCGAGCCTCCGCCGGCCGCCACATCATCGCCGCCGCGTTTCGCACCCGCGTCTAGTTCTTTTCCCTCCCTCTTCTGCCCAGCAGTACCAGTGGACGATACTTGACCCATTTCCACCTCCTTTCCTTTGCCGTGCGCACCCTGAGCCCGAACACCACCGCCGCCCTCCCTTCCTCCATTCCGGTGAACTACTGGCCGCCGTGGGCAGCCGCCATAGACCACCCATTGCCCCCATCAACCCCCTAGCAAGCTTCCCCAGCCCCTGTTCGTGCTCACCAGCCTCTAAACGCCATCGAATTTCGGTCGGAGCACCACTGCCGACGACCGCCGCCCGCCGCCGCCCCCTGCTCGCCGTGGAGCACCCCTCCCCGACCCTTCTCGACTCCAATTGGCCCCACACCGAGCTTCCCCACACCGCCCTGAAGCTTCCCGACCCCTTCCTCGCCGCTCACGACCACTAGGGCGCCGCCGCCGCCATTCTCCTCCACCGCCGGCCGCCTACTCTCGTCGCGCCGCCGCTACAGGTCGTCCCACCCCGATCCCGAGCGTGTCTAGGTGCGCACAGACGTGGTGATGCTGCCACTCCCCTTCACCCTCGCCGCCGGCGATCGCCGTCGCCGGATTTGGCCGGTCAAACTTGCGCCTCCCTCTCTGACCACGGCCAAGGGCCTCGGTTTCAAAGATACAAAAGCCCAGGGGGCTGTCTGTAAAGCCAGTGACTCAAGGGAATAGTGTCATTAAGGACCCCTTTGTTATTTTTGCTGCTAACTTTGAAATTCCATAGCAATTCATGGAAAAATCAGAAAAATACAAACTAAAATTTGTTGGATTCCTTATTCTAAGATCTACAACTTTCCTTACAGGTTGACTTTCAATTTCTAAGTAGTTTTTACTCTAATTGAAATGTTAAATTTAAGTAGTTGTAGACTATGAAAATGTTTAGTAAGTAATAGAAAAATGGTAAAAAGGTAAAACCAAATGAGTTAGTTTTGCTTTGACATGTAGTACTTAGGAAAATAATTGACCTACTGTTTGTATAATATTTTTATAATGAATGAGTTTAATCATGGATAATGCCTATTTAACCTTGTGTATTTAATATCTGCAGTTCTAGATGTTTAAAAATCATGAAAATATTTTGAGGTGTTGAACTTAAGTAGTGTAACCAGTGCACAAAAATCTAGAACAAAATCTTGTGTATATGTACAGTTATGAATAATACTTAATATGTTTGTGCTCTTGTTATTTATCCTTGTGCCTTAATTTCTGTAAAAATAAAATCTTGATTAATTTACAATGGCTTAAACATAGCTTAATCTGTAAGTAGCAAAAATTTCAACCCCAGTGCTATGGTAGTTTATTTTGTAAAAAAATAAAACATGTTGTCTAATGAAGCTAACTAAGTTAGTTTATACCCGATAAATGACTGCCCAATAAAAGAGTAAATGATATGTATAATGAGTGAATTGTACTTTCATTGGATTGCAACTTTATTGTGAAGTAAAATAAAAGTGTATGTATCTCTTAAACTATATCTTTGCATATCATATAGACTCAACTACTCTCGCCGACAGAGACTACGAACTGATCCCGGAACCAGAAGTGGAAATTTCTGAAGACCCCGGGAACGTCGTCGGAAGTCTAATTGAAGCTCCAAACCAAAGTTCGGAAAATTTTGACACTCCTGCCCCCAACCCCACTCAAGAAGGCAAGCCCCAGACATAACCCACTACATTATTTATACTGCAATCTATATTTATTTATACCTATCTATGCATTAAGTTCTTAGGAGTTGTATGGGAAACCCTAGTTACATTTTCCTAGGAACCAATGTTCTGAATATTAGAACTTGAGTTCAAATAGCTGCTACGCTAATAGGACCGGTAGAAGTCGGGTGATTTCCTGTCACTCGCGTGATATAGGAGTTGCAATATTTACATTCCTGTAATCACTATAAGGATGACAAACATGATTTATGTGGTGTATCATGATTGAGATGATACCCCGTCTATGTTGGTGAATTTGGTTAAGGTCGCAGTGTGTGGTAGTGGTGGTTAAGCGTTTGAAAGTACTAGCCACATGCCGCGAAATATGGTAAGCGGTAAGCCTAGTAACCAATCGGCCCGAGGAGTGGACATACCTCCCACCACTCGTATTTGGTTTTTCCTGTTACTCGCTTTGACATGTGGGAATACGTGTTGTAGGGCAACCAGGAGTACGGTCATGTAGTCACACTACAGACGTACGTCCTGCACATTGGATGTGCGTATGGTCCTGCAGTCGTTTGTGGTGGATCTGATCCACGAGTCGGAATGAAAGGCAAACGGTTGCTTCGGAACAATCGTTGGATGTTCCCAGCGTGTGAGTTAGGTTTACCCTTGCAAGGCTGAAATTCGATTCAGAAATCGTCCGTTTCTCGCGGAGATTGAGACTGCTTGATCCCTTTGCCACATAGAGTAACAAGAGCAACTTTATGGTTATCAAAGATGATGTTTGGCTAAAGATTCTACCAGGTTTGCATAGTTATAGGAGCTTATCTAGAATGGTTAATCACATAGAACTGGAAAGCTAAAATTTGAAATTAAGGATCTACTCTTTGTTGCTTTTCAGCTAAAAACCTTACCCATAACCATGAAAGCCTTCATAAGTCTAGTTACATGGCTAAATTATACCATGAAACGGGTAAGCCTTGCTAAGTATTAGAATACTCAATCTTGCATTGTGACTTTTATTCAAGTAATCCCCCTGAAGATTCTGCTCTGCCTATGCCATGGCCTTACACTCTGCCCGATGGTTGTTCCGTGGAGTGGGACCCGTCCCCGGCCAACACTGATCCTACCGAGTGATATCATGCTAGGGCATAGCATGATATCCGTATTGGCGACATGTATAGTGGTTGTGGTTTAAATTCCGCTGCCGTAAACTTGAGAACTTGAACCGGTTTGTAATAAATCCTATCAGTTGGAAACTGATATTACTTTTGACAACGCATGTAATATAAATGCCTGTGATGTAAAATATGACGGTGATTGTATCTCTGGACTCGCCTTCGTGCGAGGTAACTCGTTTGATCCTGCATTCGGTGGTTTATCAGGACGTTACCTGACAGGCCAAGGGGTTCACCGTTTGAAGTACGTTGGAGCCCTTGAGAGAGGACTTGCGTATTTGAGCCGGTGCAATTCAGGTTGGTTCAGCCACAGCTGGTATCAGAGCTAACAAGTGTACCCTGGAGATATAATCAGCCTTAAAAATATCTTTTAGTATAAAATTGAACCAACAAAGTATTTTGCAAAACTACGTTGGTTTCATTAAGGATTGTGCTTAGTACGTAAAGCTCTAGGGTGATGTTTAATAAGTGAATTAGAGGTGGTCATAGTATATATATAACTCTAACTCCCAGCATTACTTTCTGTTAAAATTTAAATTTATGCACAATTCAACTTTACATTCTGTAACAACACCTTCGTTGGTAAGGTAAGAAGGTAAGGATCCTCAGCTAACTGGGGAGTTAGCCTTCCCGTCGGTGATGCGAACTGAATGCTGTTTCTCAAGCAGTGGCCTACTTGAGATGCTACCAATATATCAACTTAGGTTGAATATATTGGGAGTATATGGTTCGGCGCAGGGTATAGCGATCGCTGTTCATACCCCCGCATTTTGCGGTACCCCCGTGAATACGTTGTTTCGATAACGTTTGTTAACGTTGTCTGTACAGTGGTAATGGTACAGATGCTTTCATGACATGCTGGCATGAAAGGTTCATTGAATATAAATTGTGGTTTTCTGCAGGTACACTAACCACGATTAAGAGGCCAAGACGGATAGGACTTATCGATTTGTTATTAGTGAGAGATGCATGTATTGTGCCACCGAAACTAACCACGCAAGTCGGGAGATATTCGGCAATTGTTTTTGGTTGTGAGGTCGAATAGTACGTGCATGCATAATTCATCAACAAACAAAGTGAGTGCTTGAATATGTTGATTTTTTTTAAAGGACAGGTAAAAAGTTGTTTATCCTTAGTATGGTTTCAATAGAATCTTTTAGTCGAGTATTTTAAATATCTATCTAATTTCTAGCCTTGCTGTTACCAGAATCGGTTGTCTCGGTCCATTTACCTTGTGAGTTCTCAGCAAGGTAAGTAAATCTCATCATCTAAATTCTTGTTTCAGATGGCCGCTCCTTCGAACGTCTCTTGGGATCATGCAGGGCATCTTCATACTAATGCCTTGCACTGGGAGGGTTTTCCCCGTCTTCTATGGGAATCATTAAGTTTGTTCTTCTACATCGAGCCTCCACAATACGATGGAGTGGAGTATTGAGAAGAAGGTGTTCCTCGATGCCGAGTCAAGATGACAATTCCCCAACATCCTTTCCGCTCCCAGTGGCAGCCCATCGAGGTTGATGTGGTGGGCTACCGTCTAGTTGACACCATCGAGGCTACAGCTCTGGAACCCATTCATATCTTCTGCAACCAGCATCCAATGAAGTTTGCAGGGTATCCTATTGGCCTATTCCCTACAATAGATTCCAGTGATCCCGAGTGGAATTTTCGAATAGCTCATTATGGTCACTTGTTGGGAGATTCAGCCGAAGAAACGATCCGTGGCATCATCCGGTTTATGAATGTTCAGCACCATTATCAAATTTTACTGCGTCATAGCATGGGTCAATTAACTGGTGTAGCTCAAGGTCACTACCGAAATGCTGATCGACAAGTTACTCAGATCATGGAACTTCAAGCCTTGGTCACGGAGAAGGAGGAGATTATCACAGCACGTGAGGAGGCTATTCTTCACGGGGAGGATCAGATCAACGAAAGTGATGCCATAATCACACAGCGCAACACCATCATTGAATTCCTCCAGGAACAAATCCACAACCTGATCCTTGAGGCTGACGATGCCCATGCTCACATTGAAGAACTGCAGCAGCAACAAGTACCTCCCGCTGCACCCATAGTACCAGAAGGTGGAGAAGAAGACCCGGAGGAAATCGAGGGAGTTTCGGATCTCGACTCCGAGCATGGAGACCCGGAGCCCAATCCTCAGCCAGATTACTCTTCTTCTGGTAGTCAGTCTTCTGTTGGCAATCTCGACAATTTCTAGTTTGTTCGGATCATCGACTTTTTAGATGTAACCAGTGTAAAGTGTAATGACTTAGATAGTAATTAGCTTACCTAGACCTTGTGCCATTTGTTGTAATATAGATGGCCTGTGTATGGATCCTTCTGATGTACGATGTTAAGGACAACCAGAATCTGCGATGTAATCTAAGCTTTGTGTTTTATCATCTTGTTCAATATCTTTACTTCCAAAATAAGTTGGTTGAATGGAGTATGTGAATTACATATCTGAGTAGTGATATACCTTCTGAAATTGGGAGTAAGGCTATGTCGTTAATAATGGATATCTCCTTTATTTCAGATGGTTGGAGCCACGCGTGGGACCCCGGAAGGTTTCCGGGCAGATCAGGCCAGCGGTTCCCAACAACCGCCACCGCCACCTCCAAATCTCGCCGAGGTTATGGCTCGGCAGACCGAACTTCTTAATCTGCTGGTACAGGCACAGCAGAACCAACAACGCCAGCAATCACGAGGAGGTCGTGATGATCCTCACCTTCAGGTGGCAAATTACCAAGATTTCTTCAGTACTCAGCCCCCGCTACTTAGCAAAGTTGAGGAGCCCCTTGATGCCGATGCTTGGCTTCGCACCATTGAATCTAAGTTTGCTCTTCTTACGATTCCCTGTGCGGACTCCAACAAGGCTCACTTTGCTGGCCAACAACTACGTGGTGCTGCTCGTATCTGGTGGGATAACTATTGTGCCATGCAAGCTGATGGCCATGTTATCTCCTGCGAAGAATTTCGGAGTGCTTTCAGAGCACATCGTATACCCGAAGGACTGATGGAGCGGAAATTGAATGAGTTCTTGGCACTTACCCAAGGCACCCACACCGTACTGCAATATGCACAGGCTTTTAATCACCTATGTCAGTACACGGGTTATCATGCTAACAGTGACACCAAGAAGCAAGATCATTTTCGTCAGGGCTTGAGCACTAAGCTCAAAGAACGTCTGAACCTTGTGTAGGCAAATACCTTTAGTGAGCTGGTTAACATGGCCCTGACCCAGGAGGATTGCATCACGGCACACCGTGCCAAAAAGAAACGAAGGATTTCCACTGGACCCGCGAGTGTTCAACCCTCGCGGTATCGATTTGTTCAGAATGCACCGCCTAGAGTACCACAGTGGAATGCTCCGTTTGGCAGGTTGGTTTTCAGGCCGCCTCAACAGCAAGGAGGGTATAGACCTCCCATACCTCCGCAACAGCCACAAAAATCTAGCCCACGGCCAAATGTTCAACAAGTCCAATAGAGAAGCAGCACTAATCATTGTTTCAATTGCAGTGGTGCGGATCAGTTCATCAGAGATTGTCCGCGGCCCAGGAAACCTAATCAAGGGCAAAGTTCCAATCAGAATAACCAGAACAAGGGCAACAGGCCGATGATGCAAGTCCGGCAAGGGCGAGTTAACTTCACCACCCTTGCAGAACTTCCGGATGGAGCTCTCGTCTTGTTGGGTACATTCTCTATTCATCACAAACCAGTTGTTACATTATTTGATTCAGGAGCAACTCATAGTTTCATTAGTAACAACTGTGGTACCCGAATAGGACTTGATCTTCGTTCTACCAAAGGGTCATATATGATTTCTACCCCTGGAGGAAAGATTACCTCTAATCAAATGGTTAAAAGTGTGCCAATTCAGTTAGGTAGTAAATTAATCAAAACTGATTTGGTACTGCTAAACCTAGAGAGTATTGATGTTATACTTGGGACAAATTGGATGACCGAACATAGAGTACTGCTAGATATCTCTTCCCGGGTTATCAAGATTAACTCACCACATCAAGGAGCCACCACTCTCTACCTGCCTCAGCAAGAGTTTCTTCACTCTTGTGCCTATGCTATCACAAACATTAAAGTAAAAGATATTCATGTAGTCTGTGAGTATCCCGATGTCTTTCCAGACAATTTACCTGGAATGCCACCAGACAGAGACATCGAGTTCCTTATTGAACTTCAACCTGGCACCGCTCCTATTTCAAAGAGGCCATATCGTATGTGGCTGAACTAAAAATCCAACTCTAAGATCTTCTTGACGAAGGTTTCATACGCCCAAGTGCTTCACCTTGGGGATGTCCTGCTCTCTTTGTAAACAAAAAGGACAATAGCTTAAGGCTATGTGTCGATTATCATCCACTCAATGCGGTCACTATCAAAAATAAGTACCCTCTTCCCCGCATTGACATCTTGTTCGATCAACTCGCTGGAGCTAAGGTCTTTCTAATATTGACTTACGCTCTGGTTATCATCATATCAAAATTAAGCCTAGTGATATTCCAAAAACGGCTTTCTCGACCAGATATGGATTATACAAATATCTGGTTATGTCATTTGGACTTACTAACGCACTGGCATATTTCATGTATCTCATGAATTCAGTCTTTGTGCCGGAACTCGATAAATTCATCATGGTTTTCATCGACGATATTCTGATATATTCTAAGACTAAAGAAGATCATGCTAATCATATACGTGTCGTTCTTCAATGGCTACGTGATCATCGCCTTTACGCCAAATTCTCGAAATGTGAATTCTGGCTGGATAGTGTGAAATTTTTGGGACATACTATCTCCAGTGAAGGCATATCGGTTGATCCAACCAAAGTTCAGGAAGTTATGGATTGGAAGCCTCCAACTTCAGTCCATCAAATCCGAAGTTTCCTTGGGTTGGCAGGATATTATCGCCGATTCATTCCAGACTTCTCCAAAATAGCCAAACCTATCACTGAGCTACTTAAGAAAGAGGTTAAATTCCGTTGGGATGACAAGTGTGAAGAAGCATTTCACACCTTGAGAAAACTTTTAATAACTGCTCCAGTGCTAGCCCAACCAGATAGAACCCAACCTTTTGATGTATATTGTGATGCTTCCGGAACTGGACTTGGTTGTGTTCTTATACAAAACAACCGGGTCATTGCTTATGCATCCAGAGCACTCCAAAATCATGAGCAAAACTATCCAACCCATGATCTTGAATTGGCAGCAGTTATTCACGCTCTCAAGATTTGGAGACATCATCTTATGGGTGTGTCACACCCTAAAATATTTAATTTTAGGATGTGAATATCTTTTACAATGCGTTTATCTACCAATAGGATTTTTCGAGAATTTTAAAGATTTTCTGGTAATTATCCTATTTATCCTAGAGCTAGATCCATTTATTTTATTATTTGGAAAGCTCTAAAATTCTTTTCCATGAGTCCCAAATATTTTATTTGGAATCCTCGTGACCCAAATTACCTCCTGAGTTTCCTCAAAAATTTTTGGGATTCTTCCGGATATAGTTTTCGTGGTTTGAAATATTTATCTGGACTTTTCTTGATTTATTTTGAAAATGTGTTCTGGAAAATATTTCTATTTTGATTTTCATCGCAGTCGGACCGAGCCGTATCTTGTTGTATGTCCTTTTAACCTTGTCCTCTCTGAATCTTTAAGATGTCCCATCGAGCTCCCGATCCTCTAACCGTTTTTCCCGATCAAGTCATGCTCGAAAACGACGCCTCGTGGCTCGTCTTCAGTATTTTTCCGATGATGTTCGATCACTGTCAGCTCCAACGACTCGGCCTGATCCTTTTCTTCTCATTTCCGCGCTCTCGAATAACTCGTTCATGTTCAACCAGCACAGTCAGCTCGTTTTCACGTTCGGCCCTCACCCGAACCTGTTTCGGCCCGTAACCGAACTCGCTTGGTCAATCTCGTTTTCTTTTTCCGTTACCTCCTCTATCCTCTCTTTGCTCGCTAAATTGTGGGACCCGCTGGTTAGCCCTATCTCATCTCTCCCATGGGCAATCTGGACTCAGGAACGAGTCCCAGCCCGATGCGCGTCCTCAACCCTGCTCGCCAAATTCCAGATCTCTGCGCTCCTATAAATCCTTGGGCCTTCCTTCTTTTTCTGTGCCCTAGCTCCTGCTCGCACCCTCCCCCGAGAAAACAGCGCCGCACGTAGCCGGCCCTAGTTTTTCCTCGCACCCCTGCTTCCCCTCCTCCTGCACATCCACGAACAGTTGCTGCCGCCGGCCACCAGGAGCGCCGTCGCCCTTCTGTGCGTCTCCGGCCGCAGCGCTGCCACCCCCTGCTAGACTCCTCGTCGCCCTGCTCCTCCTGCAGCGCCCAGCGCCGCCCCTGCTCCATTCTCCCTCTCCCGTGAGCCCCTGTGCGCTTGCGCCCCTGCCCATCGCTCTTGCCTCGTGCGCTCCTCCTCCTGCAACCGTGCATCGTGACCCTCCTAGTGCCGTGCGCTGCACCCCCTGCCAGCCGCCCGTGCGTCCCCTCCCCTCCAGCGCCGCCCCTGCCCCTTCCCTCTCCTGGCGCAGCCCGCTCTCCCCCTTGCAGGCCGCACGCACAGAATCACCCAAAACAGATGAACAGACCCGTCGCCGCATCTTCCTCCGCGAAATTCGATCACCTCGATGCGTCCCCGTGGTAAGTAAGGTATGGAACAGAATCCCCTCGTCGTCCTCTTTCATTTGCCCCGCTTCCCACGATCTCCCGTGCTCAAAATCGAAGGGAATTTGAGCTACAGTACCCACCGATCACCATTGCTGCCTGTTTCAAGCTTTTTGCAGATTGGTCCCCGGAAGATTCTGTAATTATCGTGTAAATTTTTGTGTCTAGCGAAAATTGCAGAAAACCCCCCTAGATCTTTTCCATCTTTTCAATCCAGCCCCACCATGGAATTTTTCAAATCTAACCCTAATTTTCCTATTTTGCAAGCACTATTTTCTGTGTCTTGTATTTCTTTTCTGCTAACCCCTAAAGTCTATAGTTAATTGCATATAGGTCCCTGCAGCGCTGTTTTATGCATAGATTCCGCGTTTTAGATCCGTTTTGATCTGTTCTTTTTGCGTTAGTCTTCTAAAACCCTAAGCTATCGTTTAGTAGCGTTGTTGTGCCATAATTCCTATTTTTAAAATTAGATATCCATTTAATTTGAATAATATCCTCTCATCTAGTTTTCCGAAATAAAATCCAATTAAGTCTTTCCACCAGTTTTCATAATTAATGTTAATTTGATTAATATCAACTCAAATGTGTTTGTAATTTAATTTGTTTAGTTCAACTCGAATCATAAAGTTATGCGTTAAGATGTTCTCACAAGTTTTCTTTTCTAATTAATTATTTAATTAGTGTAATTTTTACGTAGAGAATTGTATATAAAATTTGACTAAGTTCTACTTCGTCTTTATAAATGCAAATATAATATGAGTTAATTATAATTAGGGATATTCTCTTTTGAATATCTTTTACATTGGTTTTCTAAATTAAAATAAATGAAAGCCTATAGTTCTTTTATTTCTTTCATAACATAAGTCTTCCGATAGCTGTTTCTTTTCAACCCTAGCTCCATTTTCTGTGTTTCTTGCGCTCTCGTGACCGTAGCATCGAGCCTTATCCTTTAGTTCGCTCTTTTAAAGCTTTTCTTTTGTTTGTTGTATCTGTTCTTAGTCGTTCTTGTTTGTTTGCTTGCTTGTATGTTTTGGGCCCGTTGCTTGTGTGACGTTAGAAGGAGTGCGATCGAAGAGCTTTGAAGATTTAGAGTTTCAAGAACAAGAGTTGAAGACTCTGAGCAGCTATTCTCTAAAAGAAAGGCAAGTGTTGATCATGCTTTTGTCCTAATAATCACAATAAATACAACATTTTCTTTATATGCATGCATGTGTCCTAATTTTGATGGATCCTAATTAAGGATATGCCTAGTCTTTATGATCATTCCTTGTCAACCTGGGTTTTATCTTTATTGTTAGGTAGCTATTGCTTAGTTGCTTCAACTGGTTATGTTTTGGGAATAATATATAATCATGATGGCAACAATGATGATGTTACACCTGTTTTATCCATGTTGATGCGCTATGCGTTGTTAATATAAGATTATATGTTTAATCGGAACATGGAGAACCACCCAGGAAAACAGCGCAACCACAATACTATATGGCTCTGGTCTTGGCTAATTAATTAGAGACTCTAGTTTATGATAATCTTATCGAAAGGGCAAGAGGGGTTGCATCGACGGGGTATAGCTCGGTCCTTTTGAGGCACATGGCTATGTGGTCCTTGGCTAAGGTATTTCCTCATTAGGGAGGGTTATGACCGCTTTGGCTTGAAACCTTAGCGGATTATCATAAGTTAGGGAATCTTTGTAAAGGCCTCGTAGTGAATCCCTTGCCACTCACCTCGGAAGTGTTTAAGAGGCTAGCTAACTCGGGCAAATCGGGAGACACGAATTGTGGGTAAAGTGTACAACCTCTGCAGAGTGAAAACTGATATATCAGCCGTGCTCACGGTTAAGAGCGGCTTGGACCCTCACATGATAATTGAACTTGAAGATGAATTAAATCGTGGACCATGGTTATGGTTATGGTTATGGCTATCGTGGACCATGTTTATGGTTGTGGTTATGCTTATGCTATATCTCTTCTATTTCTTTTAAAGTGGGTTTTGGTATGAACTTATACCTTAGTAATCAGGTGCTAATAAAACTTGACCAACTAAAATTGCTTATCGCAGTAAGCCAGTCAGCCTTTCCTTGATTTTGGCCTTCATGTCATATATTTCTCAACACTTGCTGAGTACCAACCATAAGTGTACTCACGCTTGTTATAATTGCTGCTCAGAGGAGAAAGTGATGTGAAGTCTTTTGAAGATGATGCTGAGTTCTAGGCCTGCGCAACCCCCAGTCGAGTGCCTGTGAAGTTTGGAGTCTTCGTTTCCAGGATAAGCTGTATAACTCTGATAATCTTTATAGTCTTTTAATTCTCTTTTCGTGATACTGTTGCTGATTATTCACTGATGAAGTCACTATATATATGGAACTTGATCCTGGCATACATATAGTTATGCATTCGGTTTTGTCTTTAAAAACCGGGTGTGACAGGGTGCCAAGTGTAACATTTACACTGACCATAAGAGCCTCAAATATATCTTTACTCAAGCTGACCTTAATATGAGGCAAAAGTGTTGGTTAGAACTGATTAAAGACTATGATCTTGAGGTACACTACAATCCTGGTAAGGCCAATGTGGTTGCGGATGCACTTAGCCGTAAGGCACATTGTCATAGCTTATCAATCGAAATCTTCAGTGAAACTCTCTGCTAAGAGATGAGGAAACTCAATCTGGAGATCATTCCTCAAGATAGTTTGAATTTACTATCTATTGAGTCTACCCTTCAAGATAAAATCATCATGTCGCAATTACATGATGAAGGTATCAAAATTATCAAGTTGAAACTATCTCAGGGAGAAGCAAAATATAAGTGTTTCCACACTGATCATCAAGGAATTCTATGGTTCAACAATCGTATTGTTGTGCCTAAGGATCATCAACTTCGTAAACAAATCCTTGATGAAGCACATCTATCTAAGTTTTCTATTCGTCCTGGTAGTACCAAAATGTACCAAGATCTTCGACAAAACTTTTGGTGGACCAGGATGAAAAGAGAAATTGCTAAATATGTATTCGAATGTGATACGTGCCAGAGAGTCAAAGCCAATCATCTAAGAGTATCTGGTACACTCCAACCACTACCCATCCCATCGTGGAAGTGGGAAGACATTAGTATGGACTTCATTGTTGGTCTTCCCAACACATCCCAAAAACATGATTCCATATGGGTAGTCATTGATAGACTTACCAAAACTGCTCATTTTCTTCCTGTGCATACCACTTATTCTGCCAAGAAGTATACCGAAGTCTACCTCGATCAAATTGTTCGATTGCATGGTATCCCAAAAACCATTATCTCAGATCGAGGGGCACAATTTATTGCCCGCTTCTAGGAACAACTACAGTATGCTCTTGGAACCAAACTAATTCGAAGCTCTGCGTGTCATCCCCAGACTGATGGACAGACTAAGCGAGTCAACCAAATTCTTGAAGACATGCTCCGAGCTTGTATTATTCACTATGGTGCAAGCTGGGACAAGTATCTCACCTTGGTCGAGTTTTCTTACAACAATAGCTATCAGTCTAGTCTTCAAATGGTCCCTTTGAAGCATTATACGGTCGAAGATGTCGAACTCCTTTGAGTTGGTCTGAGACCGGCGAACGCAAAATCTTTGGACCAGACCTAGTTGTCGAAGCCGAAGATAAGGTCAAGGTTATTCAAGCCAATCTTAAAGCAGCCCAATCTAGACAGAAAAGCTACGCAGATCAAAGAAGAAAACCTCTGCAATTTCAAGTAGGGGATTTTGTTTATCTCCGAGTATCTCCTACCAAAGGTGTTCAGCGTTTCGGCATAAAAGGGAAATTAGCACCCCGATATGTCGGACCATTCGAGATCCTTGAAGTCTGTGGCCCAGTGGCTTACAGAATTCGTCTTCCATCTCAATTGGCTGCTATTGATGATGTCTTCCATGTCTTTCAATTCAAGAAATGTATCAAAGTACCTACTGAGATCGTTGAAGCACCCGCCATTGAGATTGAACCAGATCTATCTTACACCGAACAACCTATCCAAATCCTTGATACCAAGGAGAGATTCACCAGAAAAAAGAAGCTTAAAATGTATAAGATCTTATGGAATCATCACACCGAAGAAGAATCAACTTGGGAAACTGAATCTTACCTTCAACGAAATTTCCCAAACTTCCTTCAAGCCAATCCCCAAATCTAATTGTCCAATTTCATTTTGCTCTGGAATCTCAGGACGAGAATCTTTTTAGGGGGGAAGGTTGTGACATTCAGGTAATTAGAATTATAAACACTAGATTTTTGTGTGAAGTGTCTATGCTTGCTATCGTGTATGTGTGTCAAATTTAAGTACAAAGGAAAAAGGGTATTATTATAATTTTGTAAAATATAGGCTCTTTAGGGTTAAATGGGTAAGAATGAGGGATAAAATCCAAAGCATAGCAAGGTTGTGACACCCTAGGTGTCCAATTTGTATCACATTAGGAGAGAAAATGTAATAAATATGTTGAATTACATGAAATTTGGATGTTTATGTGAAAATAAGGACTTAGGTGTGATTAATGCAAAAGTATGGGTCCTTTTATGCAAAATAATTAAAGTATAAAGTCATTTTCAAAGTTTACTTAGGGCCAAAATGTAAGAATGCAAGTCATTATGACATTGCATGAAAACTTGCAATTGTGTCCAAAATTGCATGAAATCTACCTCAGTAAGGACAAAACCTATTTAAAAACAACTTTTGTTCAAAATTTAAAATGTAAAGCTGTGTACTTTGGGTTTTTGAACTTGAACCCTAAAGCAATGTTGTAGGGTTTGAAAAAGTCTACAACTTCCATTTTGATCATTTTCTCATTAGAGTTTTAGATCAATGGAAAATTTTGCTTTACTATGAAGTCCCTGGAGACCCCCCCCTCTCTTCTTCCTCTGGCACTCCTCTGCTCCCCTGCTCCTCACTGCCGCTGGTGCAGAGCACCTCCCCGCCGCCGCTGTGCAGGCCGCTGCCCCTCCACCTCCTGCTGCCACCATCCCCACGCGTCGCTTGGACGCCGGCCGCCGCCCTCGCCCTCCCCCGCTGTCCTTTTTCGCGTGCGCCACGACATCCGAGCTGTCTGCCGGCCACCACATCGTCGCCGCCGTGTTCTACGCCCGCGTCTACTTCTTCTCCCTCCCTCTTCCACCCAGCAGAACCAGCAGATGATACTTGACCCATTTCAACCTCCTTTCCTTTGCCGTGCGCACCCTCAGCCCGAACACCACCGCCGCCCTCCCTTCCTCCGTTCCGGTGAACTTCTGGCCGCCGTGGGCAGCCGCCGTCGACCGCCCATTGCCCCCACCGACCCCCTAGCAAGCTTCCCCAACCCCTGCTTGTGCTCACCAGCCCCTAAACGCCATCGAATTCCGGCCGGAGCACCACTACCGACGACCGCCGCCCGCCGCCGCCCCCTGCTCACCGTGGAGCACCCCTTTCCGACCCTCCTCGACCCCAATTGACCCTACCTCGAGCTTCCCCACACCGCCCTAAAGCTTCCCGACCCCTTCCTCGCTGCCCACGACCACCGGAGCGCCGCCTCCGCCGTTCACCTCCACTGCCGGCCGCCTGCTCTCGTCGCACCGCCTCTACAGGCCGTCCCACCCCGATCCCGAGCGTCTACAGGTGCGCACAGACGTGGTGATGCTCCCACGCCCCTCCACCCTCGCCGCCGAAGATCGCCGTCGCCGGATTTGGCCGGTCAAACCTGCGCCTCCCTCTCTGACCACGGCCAAGGGTCTCGGGTTGAAAGATACAAAAGCCCAGGGGGCTGTCTGTAAAACCAGTGACTCAAGGGAATAGTGTCGTTAAGGACCCCTTTGTTATTTTTGCAGCAGACTTTGAAATTCCATAGCAATTCAAGGAAAAATCAGAAAAATATAAACTAAAATTTGTTGGATTCCTTATTCTAAGATCTACAACTTTCCTTACAGGTTGAATTTTAATTTCTAAGTAGTTTTTACTCTAATTTAAATGTTATATTTAAGTAGTTGTAGACTATGAAAATGCTTAGTAAATAGTAGAAAAATGGTAAAAATGTAAAACCAATTGAGTTAGTTTCTTTGACATGTCATACTTAGAAAAAATAATTAACCTACTGTTTGTATAATAGTTTTTATAATGTGTGAGTTTAATCATGGATAATACTTATTTAATATTGTATATTTAATATCTGCAGCTATAAATACTTAAAAATTATGAAAATATTTTGAAGTGTTATTCTTGGGTAGTGCAACCTATTTACAAAAATCCAAAAAAAAATCTTGTATATATCTATAACCATAAATAACTTTTAACATATTAGTGCTATTGTTATTTATTCTTTTGACATAATTTCTAAAAAGATAAAATCTTGATAAATTTACAGTAGCTTAGACATAGTTTAATCTATAATTAATAAAAGTTTCAACCCAGTGCTATGGTAGTTTATTTTGTAAAAATAAAACATGTTGTCTAGTGTAGCTAACTAGGTTAGTTTATACTCGATAAATGAATGCCCAGTAAAGGGAAATTGTGTTGTTTGTTAGTATGTAATGTTAGTTTCTTTGGATTACAACTTTATTGTGAAGTGAAATGAAAGTGTATGCATCCATTGAACCACATCTTTGCATATCATATAGACTCAACCACTCTCGCTGACGGAGACTACGAACTGATCCCGGAACAAGAAGTGGAAATTTCTGAAGACCCCGGGAACGTCGTCGGAAATCTAACTGAAGCTCCGAATCAAAGTTCGGAAAACTTTGACCCTCCTGCCCCCAGCCTCACTCAAGAAGGCAAGCCCCAGACATAACCCACTACTATATTTACATTGCAATCTATATTTATTTATACCTACCTATGCATTAAGTTCTTAGGTGTTGTATGGGAAACCCTAGTTGCATTTTTCTAGGAACCAATGTATTGAATACTAGAACTTGAGTTCGAATAGCTGCTACGCTAATAGGACCGGTAGAAGTTGAGTGATTGCCTGTCACTCGCGAGCTTATAGGAATTGTAGTGTTTATATTCCTGTAATCACTATAAGGATGACGGATGGGATTTGTGTAAAGTATCATGGAAGAGATGATACCCCGTCTGTGTTGGTAAATTTGGCTAAGGTCGCAATGTGTGGTAGTGGTGGTTAGGCGTTTGAAACTACTAGCCACATGCCGTGAAATATGGTAAGCGGTAAGCCTAATAACCAATCGGCCCGAGGAGTGGACATACCTCCCACCACTCGTATTTGGTTTTTCCAATTACTCGCTTCGACGTGTGGGAATACTTGTTGTAGGGCAACCAGGAGTATGGTCATGTAGTCGCGCTACAGACATACGTCCTGCACATTAGTTGTGCGTATGATCCTGCAGTCGCTTGTGGTGGATCTAATCCACGAGTCGGAATGAAAGGCAAATGGTTGCTTTGGAGCACTCTGGATGTTCCAGGCGTGTGATTTAGGTTTACTCTTGCAAGGCTGAAATTCGATTCAGGAATCGTCCGTTTCTCGCGGAGATTGAGACTGCTTGATCCCTTTGCCACATAGAGTAACAAGAGCAACTTTATAGTTATCAAAGATGATGTTTGGCTAAAGATTCTACCAGGTTTGCATAGTTATAGGCGCTTATCTAGAATGGTTAATCACATAGAACTTGAAAGCTAAAATTTGAAATTAAGGATCTACTCTTTGTTGCTTTTCAGCTGAAAACCTTACCCATAACCATGAAAGCCTTCATAAGTCTAGTTATATGGCTAAAGTATACCATGAAACGGGTAAGCCTTGCTGAGTATTAGAATATTCAGTCTTGCATTGTAACTTTTATTCAGGTAATCCCCCTGAAGATTCTGCTCTGCCTATGCCATGGCCTTATACTCTGCCCGATGGTTGGTCCGTGGAGTGGGACCCATCCCCAGCCAACACTGATCCTACCGAGTGATATCATGCCAGGGCTTAGCATGATATCCGTACTGGCGATGTGTATAGTGGTTGTGGTTTAAATTCCGCTGTCGTAAACTTGAGAACTTGAACCGGTTTGTAATAAATCCTATTAGTTGGAAACTGATATTACTTTTGGCAACGCATGTAATATAAATGCCTGTGATGTAAAATATGATGGTGATTGTATCTCTGGACTCGCCTTCGTGCGAGGTACCTTGTTTGATCCTGCATTCGGTGGTTTATCGGGACGTTACCCGACAGGCCAAGGGGTTCACCATTTGAAGTACATTGGAGCCCTTGAGAGAGGACTTGCGTACTTGAGCCGGTGTAATTCAGGTTGGTTCTGCCACAAAGACTCCTTCAGTAACATAGGATACTAGCCGGAAACTAGTGATCTATTACTGGAAGTATGGGAGCGAGGCCCCTTCAGCAAACTGGCATGTAATACTAGTCGTAAACCAGTAAAATAGAGTTATACTGGAAGTATGAGCGCAAGACCCCTTCAATAACATAGGATACTAGTCGAAAACTAGTATCTATTACTGGAAGTATGGGAGCGAGGCCCCTTCAGCAAATTGGTGTGTAATACTAGTTGTAAACTAGTAAAACAAAGTTATACCAGAAGTATGAGCGCGAGGCCCCTTCAGTAACATAAGATACTAGTCGGAAACTAGTAATCTGTTACTGGAAGTATGGGAGCGAGGCCCCTTCAGCAAACTTGCGCATAAAACCAGTTGTGAACGCGTAAAACAAAGTTATGCTGGAAGTATTGATCTCCAGGCGCCGTCAGAAGGTGTCTTGGTTGATTAAGGATGAAAACAGTGTAGATGCTCGATATTCCAATAATTAGCAACCTCCTGGCCATCAGGGTACTGTAAGCGATATGACCCAAGGCCTGTAACCATGTGCACGATGAAAGGCCCTTCGCATCATGAGTTAAGCTTGTGTAACTCGGTGTCATCCTGGATTCGTCAAAGAACCATATCTCCAACATTGAAGGAGAGTCATTGAACGTTCTGGTCGTGGTAATGACGGACTCCTTGTAAGTAGTGGGCCGACTGGAGCAAGACATTGCATCTGATTTTCTCATCTGAGTCGAGTTTGAGATGTCTTGCAATGTCAGCCTTGCCTTCTTCAAACATCTCTAGTCGAGGAGACTTCCACATTGTGTCAGCTGGTAATATAGCTTCAGACCTGTATACGAGGAAGAAAGGTGACTGTCCTATGGCTTTGCTTGGTTGTGTGCGAAGCCCCCAGATTACTGATGAGATCTCACTGATCCACTTGCCACCCTTTATGCTAGTTTAGTCATAGAGTCTGTGATGATGGTGTTGGGGAAGCCAAAATGATGCAAGATGTCGCAGATGAAGATAACCACTTGATCTACAGAGAGCGTTGTTATTGGCTTGTACTCGATCCACTTGGAAAACTTGTCGATTCCACCAACACGAGAGTAAAACCACCCGGCACAATGGTTAGAGGCCCTATCATGTCGAGGCCCCAACATGCAAATGGCCATGAAGGTGGTATGATGATGAGGTTGTGAGCCAGGACATGGGGCTATTTGCTGAAGAACTGGCCGTTTGTACACAGGCGAATGAGTGCCTCGGCGTCTTCCAAAGCAGTCGGCTAGTAGAAACCAAATCTAAAAGCCTTGCTGACTAGTGTGTGAGAAGCAGTGTGGTTCCCACACACGCCTTCGTGAATCTCTTGGAGTATCTCTCTGCCCTCCTCCGTGCGGACACACTTCATGAGTATGCCTGACACTGATCCACGCTGGTACAGGTTACCCCCGACTAGAATGTACCCTTTACTGCACCTTAGGATGCGAGTAGCCTCACACTTTTTGGGTCGATGCCGGGGGGTAGTTTGTGCTCTTGGATGTAGTCGATGAAGGTCACCCTCCAGTCGACCTCGATCATCAAGACCTCTCGGTATGGTTCCTTTGGACCCTGAATGATGGAACTTGAGTCTGGTGCCTTGATGGAAGGGTGATGCAACTCGTGAATGAAAACTTCCGGTGGGACGTTAGCTCGATTAGAACCCAGTTTGGAGAGCACATTTGCTCCCACGTTGTCGCGAATCACATGGTGGATTTCCAAGCTCGAGAACTTGTTCTCGAGCTTGCGTATCTCCGCAACATACACTTCCATGTTCTTGTTGGACCACCAGTATGGAGTCACCGTAGACAAGCAGTCGCTTAATGCCCAGAGAGACTGCCACACGTAGCCCGTGCAACAGCGCCTCGTACTCAGCTTCATTGTTAGAGACCTCAAATAGTATTTAGAACAGGTACTTGAGTTGTTTTCCGCTTGGACTTATGAAAAGTACTCCCGCACCACCGCCACCGAGCCTGAGTGAACCATCAAAGTAAGTGACCTAATGGTCTGGCTGGTTGGCTAGGGGTTCCACTTGGTTTTCTCGCCACTCCACCATGAAATCAACTAGTGCCTACAACTTGATTGCCGTCTGGGCTTAAAGTCGAGGGTGAGAGCCCCCAATTCCACTGCCCACTTGTAGATCCGGCCAGTGGCATCCCGATTGTGGAGGATATCCGCTAATGGGAAGTCAGTGACCACCAAGATGTTGTATGCATCGAAATAGTTGCGAAGCTTCCTGGAGGTAATGAGTATACCATAGAGTAGTTTCTGAATTATTGGGTAATGAACCTTGGATTCAGAAAGGACTTCACTGATGAAGTAGACTAGTCGCTGCACACCAAAGGCGGCACCTTCCTCCTGGCGTTCCACCACGATTGTCGTACTGATGACATGAGTAGTCGCGGTGATGTAGAGTAGCAGGTTCTTGCCTAGTTGGGGAGCCATTAGGATGGGGGGCGACTACAAATGGTGCTTGAGATCTTGCAGCGCCTGCTTTGCCTCCTCGGTCCATTAGAACTTGTCATGTCACTTGAGCAGTTTGAAGAAGGGTAATCCCGATTCTCCAAGTCGGGAGATGAATCTATTCAAGGCTGCCATGCAGCCTATGAGCTTCTGGATATCCTTGATCGTTTGTGGAGCATCCATGGCTGTGATGGCAGTGATCTTCTCTGGGTTTGCTTCAATTCCTCAGTGACTAATGATGAAACCGAGTAGTTTTCCTTGTGACACGCTAAAGACGCACTTGGTTGGGTTAAGCTTCCATCAAAACTTGCGTAAGCTGTTGAATGTTTCCTCAAGATCAGGGATGAACTCGTCGTGGGATCTGGTCTTGATGACCATGTCGTCCATGTAAGTTTCAATATTGCGATGTAGCTAATCCGCAAGGCACAGTTGGATGGCCCGCTGATAGGTGGCTCCTGCATTCTTCAACCCGAAGGACATTGTTGTGTATGCATATGCTCCAAAGGGGATGATGAACGCCATTTTGATCTGATCTTCTTCCTTGAGAGTGATCTGATGGTAATCCGAGTAGCAGTTGAGAAAGGAGAGCAAGATGCAGCCAGCCGTAGAGTCGATGACCTGATCGATGCGTGGGAGCGCGAAGGGATCCTTCGGGAAGTGTTTGTTGAGATCAATATAATCCACACACATCCTCCATTCATTATTATTCTTTTTCAAGACTAGTACAGGGTTAGCTAACCACTCGGGGTGGCACACTTCTTTAATAAAACCAACCGCGAGTAGTTTTGCTAGCTCCTTCTTCATGGCCTCCCTCTTGTCGGGAGAGAAGCATCGTGGTCGTTGGTTCTTCGGAGTGGCTTTAGGGTCAACTTTTAGGAAATGCCCAATCAACTCCTTGGGCACCCCTGGCATATCTACTGGTTTCCACGTGAATATGCCTCGGTTAGCCCTAAGGAAGTTGATGAGTGTGCTTTCCTATTTGTCACTCAAGCCGCCTCCAATCAGTGCAGTCTTGGACGGGTCGCCTTCTTGCAGCTGGATGGTCTTGATGCCGATGTTGTTGGGGTTGGGTTTAACCCTCAACTGGCTAGGCCTCTAGCTGGAGATCTCCATCTCTGAATCAGTGAGCTTTTGCGCAGCCGCGATGTCACACCCTAAAATATTCAATTTTAGTATGTGAATGTCTTTAACGATGTGTTTATCCATCTTTAGGGTTTCTTGAGAATTTTCCAGATTTTTCTGGAAATTATTCTTTCTTTTCATAGAGCTAAATCCATTTATTGGAAAGCTCTAAAATCTTTTTCTTGGGCTCCGAGTATTTTATGTGGACTCATCATGTCCTAGGTTTTTTCCCCAAAATTTTTGGATTCTTCAGGATATAGTTTTCGTGGTTTAAAAGATTTATCTGGAATTTTCTAGATTAATTTTAATCTAGAAAATATGTTCAGGAGAATAAATTCGTTTTCTTTTCATCTTGAGCTGGATTTAACTCATTTTGGGTCTATTCTGCCTTAAACGCCGCGTGCGAGCTTCAGCTCGGTTACCACTATTATCTCATCGTGTGTCGCGTTTCATCAAGAAAATAGACCAGAAGCTTCTCTTTGAGGAACCCTAGGTGAACCCCCTCGCTTCTCTTTCTCTTTCCATCCCGGAGTTTTATTGCTCGTTGAAGCTAGCGAACTGCTAGTTCCGATAACTAGAATCGCCGCTGCAAGATCCTGAACTGATCCGCCAATGACCCAGCCTGATCTCTCTCTCTCTCTCTCTCTTTTCTATTTCACGTTCTCGAATAGCCCATTTGTGTTCAACCAGCACTATCAGCATGTTTTCATGTTCAGCCTCCACCCGAACCTGTTTTGGCCCATAACCGAACTCGCTCGCCACTGAAGTCTCGACGCGAGGTCGTTTCCTCCTTCCTTTACCTCTTCCTTCCTCTCTTTAACTTGTGGGGCCCGCTGGTCAGCCCAATCTCATTTCGCCCGTGGGCAATCTGGACTCAAGGACAAGTCCGAGCCCGATGCGCCGCCTCGTCCCAGCTTGCCAAACCCCAGGCCTCCGCGCCCCTATAAATCCTGCACGCAACCCTAGGCCCGCATCTCTTCCTTCTCGTACTCCCTCCTTCGCCGCTGTGCCCTTCCCCTTGGTCCCCTGGGTGCCTTGGCCCTGCCCTGCCCCTGTAGCTGCACCGTCCCCACTGCACAGCCACCGTCGTCGCCTTCTCCATGTTTCCCCGCAGCCCCCTGCGTGCCTGCATCTTCCCCAGCGCCGCCTCTGCTACCTGTGCCCATGTGCCACCACCAAAACGCCGCCGTCGCCCCTTGCACTGCTGCATCGTACCCCTTCCACCCTGTAGCTGCGCCCCCTGCAGCAGCGCGAGCCGCCAGGAGGGCCGTCGCCCCTCTGTACGCCTCTCCTGCAGCGCCGCTGCCCCCCTACCGGCCTCCCCGTCGCCCCTTGCCCTGCTGCACAACCGCACCCTTTGATGAGGACATGACTAATACGCATATGACCAAGGCCCAAGCGAAGATAGAGTTCAAAGCCCAATCCACATTGAAGTCCGATTTATTCGCGAGTCCGGTTCGGACTGCAGGAGCAGGCCTCACGAAAACGGACGCCCAGGCCACATACGGGCTCCGTTTTGGGTGTTCTATGTATCGTTGGAAAGCTAAGGAGATAAGCTTTCCAACCCAACTGATCCCATATCAAAATACATTCGGAGTCGATGGCAATCGTCGAAACAACATGACAACCAGAATCTGTCTGGATGCAGCGACGCCAGTTTTTGGGCCCGAAGTCCTTGTACTCCCTAGGGTTGCTCGGCCACCCCCTTGGCCGCCCCCCCTAGCCTCTCTCTTCTATATACACAGCAGCTGCCTTTAGGTTAGGAGGGTTTTGCTTTAGATCAATCTGTCTTGAACAGTCGCCGTCTTTCGGTTTGTAGAACCCCAACTTTCGAGCTTAATCATTCATCTGCAGTTGTAACTTTAATTTGAGTGCTACGTTTCTTTCGAATTCTTGCTTGTGTTCTTCGTTTCGCAGGCAGGGATTAGCCTTCTCGGTGAGGTCAACCGGATTGTGACTACGATTGATAACCAGAGGAGTTGTGGCGCTAAGATTACGGGGTTCGAGTTGCTGACTTGAAGCCGGATCGGTGTGTCGCATTCCGACCAAAACGAGTTATCCTTCACCTGACGGAAGATCGGGCACCCCCGTTCATATCACCCTTCCCCCTGGCCGCCTCCTCCTGCACCGCCCCTACCTAGTGCCACCACCTAGGAACAGGATGAGTAGATCGCCGCCACCCTCTTCTCCGGCGAAATCCGGCCACCACGACGCATCCCCACGGTAAGTAAGGTATGGAATCGAATCCTCTCGTCATTCTCTTTCTTTTGCCCCGCTTCTCCCGATCTCCCGTGCCCTAGAACATTGGGAATTTGCAAAACAGTAGCCGCCGCCCACCATGGCTGTGCTGTGAAGCTTTTGCAATTTAGCCCCTAAAAGATTATGTAATTATCATGTACTTTTCTATGTCTTGCAAATTTCGTAGAAAACCCCCTAGATCTATTGCATCTTTTCAATCCAGCCCCACCTGTGGTCTTTTTGCAGATCTAACCCTAAACTTTTCTTTATTTGCGAGCACTATTTTTTGTGCCTTACACATCTTCCCTGCTAGCCACTGAAATCTATAGTCAATTACGTATAAGTCCTTGCAACCTTGTTTCATGCGTAGTTTCCACATTTTAGATCCGTTTTGATCCGTTCCTTTTGCGTTAGTCTTCTAAAACCCTAAGCTATCATTTGGTATCGTTGTTGCATCGTAGTTCCTATTTTTAAAATTAAAAATAGATTTGATTTGATTAATATCCTCTCATCTAGTTTTTCTAATTAAAATCCAATTAAGTCTTTACTTCAGTTTTCATAATTAATGTTAACTTCATTAATATCAACTTAAATGTGTTTATAATTTAATTTGTTTAGTTCAGCACGAACAATAAATTTCGACGTTTAGATGCTCTCACCAATTTCTTTCCTAATTAATTGTTTACTTCGAATAATTTGTACATAGACAATTATATATAAAATTTGACTAAGTTGTACCTCATCTTTATAAATGCAAATATAATATAAGTTAATTATAATCAGGGATATTCTCTTTTGAATATCTTTTACATTAGTTTTGTAAACTAAAATAAATGAAAGCCTATAGTTTTTTATTTCTTTTATAACATAAATCTTCCGATAGTTATTTCTTTTCAACCCTAGCTCCGTTTTCCGTGTTTCTTGCGCTCTTGTGACCGTAGGAATGAGCCCTATCCATTTGTATGCTCCTTTAAAGCTTTCCTTTTATTTGTTGTATCTGCTCTTAGTTGTTCTTGTTTGTTTGCTTGCTTGTATGCTTGGGTCTGATGCTTGTGTGACGTTAGAAGGAGCGCGATCCAAGAGCTTTGAAGATTTAGAGTTTCAAGAACAAGAGTTGAAGACTCTGAGCAGCTATTCTGTAAAAGAAAGGCAAGTGTTTCCTTGATCATTCTTTTATCCTAACAATCATAATAAATACAACTTTTCTTTATGCATGCATGTGTCTTAACCTGATGGATCCTAATTAAGGATATGCCTAGTCTTTATGATCATTCCTTGTCAACCTGGATTTTATCTTTCTTGTTGGGTAGCTATTGCTTAGTTGCTATAACTGGTTCTGGTTTGGGAATAATATATAATCATGATGACAACAATGATGATGTTACACCTGTTTTACCCATGTTCATGCTCTTTATGTTGTTAATCGCAAGATTATTTGATAAATCAGAATGTGGAGAACCACCCAGGAAAACAATGCAACCACAATACTATATGGATCTGGTCTTGGATAATTAATTAGAAACTCTAGCTTGTGATGATCTTACCGAAAGGGGCAAGAGGGGAGTGCGTTGATGGGGTATAGCCCGGTCCTCTTGAGGCTTAGATATGATCCTGGTTAAGGGGTCTTCCTCATTAGGGAGGGTTATTGTGACACCCTAGGTGTCAAATTTGTAACACACTAGGAAAGAAATTGTAATAGATATGTTGAATTATATGAAATTTGGTGTTTATGTGAAAATAAGGACTTATGTGTAATTTTGCAAAAGTATGACTCCTTTTATGCAAAATATTTGAAGTACAAAAGTAACTTTCAAAGTTACTAAGGGCCAAAGTGTAAGAATGCAAGTAATCATGACATTACCTGAAAACTTGCAATTAGGTCCAAAATTATATGAAATTTACCTTAATAAGGACAAAACTTTAAGAAGTTTGAAATTAACTCCAAGTTTTAAAATAAAGCTGTACCTTTTGAGTTTTTGAAATTGAATTCTAAAACAAAGTTGTAGAGCTTGAAAAGTTGTACAACTTTCATTATGGTCACATTTTTGTTTGAGCCCTAGAGCAATGAGAAAATTTGGCTTTACATCAGAGTCCCTGGAAGTTTGTGAAATTTCACATTGACCTATGGCTTCCTTTTCCCTTTCTTCTTCCTCTGGCACCCCCCTGCTCTGCTCCTCTACTGCAGCACCGCCGCCTACCGTTTCTGGCCGCCCCTCGCCACCTCCTGCTGCACTTCACCTCCACACATCACCCCCAGCTCGAGCGCCGCCCTAGCCCCCTCTCTCTTGGCCCTCCCCGCGCTTGCCACGCCATTTCTCCTTCTTCTCGAGCTCCTGCCGGCTGACACCTCGCCACCGCCGTGGCAAATGCCGGCGCCTCCTCCCTCCCTTCACTCTTTCTTAGCTTGCCCGTGAGCTTCTTCAGCTCATGCCCCTCCCATTTCCCTCTATTTCCCTTGCCGCGCACACCCCGAGCCTCGAACACCACCGCCGCCCCCTTCCTCCACTCCGGCGACCCCCTATTCGTCGTGGGCAGCTCACCCCAGCCCTCCCCGCACCACTACAACCCCCTAGGGAGCTTCCCCTCACCCCACTGACACTCCCAGGCCACTCCTCGCGGCCGGACTCCCACCGGAACCACCTCACTGTCGCTACCTCCTCGCCAGTAAGCTTCTGTTCCCATCGAACCCATCCCTCCGCCCCTTCTCGGACCAATCCAACCACCCCAGTAGCTTTCTCTCCTCTTGCTACAGCTACTGGACCAGAACTTGGCCGCCTCGCTGGGAAACCCCTCGCTGTCGAGCTCCTCTCCGCTGCCGCTTCAGTCCGCCGTGGGAACCCCACCTCCGGTCGTCCCTTCCCCTTCCCAAGACCTCCAGAAGGCGCGCCTTGAGCTCCCGATGCTCGTGGGCCAGTTCTTCTCCACCCCCGACACCACCCATCACTGGAATTTGGCCGGCGATGTCCTTGCCCTTCTTCCCCGGTGAGGCAGGGACCTATTTGCTTTGATTTGAAAACTTGTAGGGTCTTAGCTGCAAGATTCCAGACACCCCCCCAATTCAAAGCTGTAAAATTCAAAAATGTGTAGAAAATTGTAGAAAATTCAGAAAAATGTCAAACCAGTTGGGTTTGAATCCTTGTGTTAAATACTACAACTTTGGTATTATGATCATGATATGAATATGTGTCTTTTGTGCTGTGATTTAATTAGTAGATAATGGATACTTTAATTAGATCTTTTGATCCATAGCAGTGCTGAGCCTCAAATTTGAAACATGAGTTGTGTGTGCCATAAGTAGATCAACATAAATTTTGAAGGCTCAGAACAACCCTCTAGCTATAATGTTTAGATAACTTTGCTTTATGTTGATAAAAGTTTCATGATTTAATTCCAGATGCATCTCTTCATACTTATAGCTGAAAATTTTAGCTTAGCTTTGTTTCAGCATGTATAATCCAAGATAAAAGTTTGAGAGTCAGAACCCTAGTGTAGCTTCAGTAATGAATTTAAGCTTAGATTCAAAAAAAATTCATGAACAATAGTTCTAGTTCATGAAAAATTATGAAAATAAAGTAGATTCCTTTGAGTAATGTGGCATGTCCACAAATTTTCAACCTATGATCTTGTGTAGAACAGCCAGGATAAATAGAACTTGATATAATAGTGTTATATTTGATTATTTTTGTAGCACCATTTCTGTAGAAATAAACTAAATAAATTTACAGTAAATGTAATTAGGCTAAAGCAATGCTCAGCTAATTTGGTAGCTTCACTTTTGAAGTACATTGCTCTGTAAAATTCATTCAAGTTATACATGTTGTTTAAGTAAATTAATTGTTTTGATTTATCTGTTGCATAAAATATTCTGAAAACTTTAGGATAATGTTATTTCAATTAGATCTGTTTATCCTAAATTTTATAGTATTAGTTTATATTCCTAACTTAAGGTTTGTTTAATTGATCAAAGTAAGTCCATAATTAAGTAATAACCTAAGGTTATTAAAAATAATTAGTTAGTAAAGTAAATAAAGTTGTTAAGTGTAATTAGTTTGATTGTTTAAGATAACCAAACATGCTACCTGATATAGTTAGTTTAGCTATTTAGGGTAAGCAACCATGTTACTTAATGTAACTAGGTAGTTTAGTTAATACCCGATAAATGACTGCCTAGTAAAGGGGAATTGTGTTATTGTTAGTATGTAATGTTAGTTTCCTTGGATTGCAACTTTATCGTGAAGTGAAATGAAAGTGTATGCATCCGTTGAACCACATCTTTGCATATCATATAGACTCAACCACTCACGCTGACGGAGACTACGAACTAATCCCGGAACCAGAAGGAGGTTATTCTGAAGACCCCGGGACTTTTGTCGAGGATTTCTCTGAAGCTCCAAACCAAAGTTCAGAAGATAATAAATTAACTGACCCCAGCCCCGCCAGCAAAGGCAAGCCCCGGATATAAACCCGCTACTTTATTTACACTGCAATCTACATTTATATATATACTTGTGCATTAAGTTCTTAGGAGCTGTCTGGAAACCCTAGTTGCATATTCCTAGGAACCGATGTACTGAATACTAGAACTTGAGTCCGAATAGCTGCTATGCTAATAGAATCGGTAGAAGTCGAGTGATTTCCTATCACTCGTGAGCTTTATAGGAATTGTAGTGTTTACATTCCTGTAATCACTATAAGGATGACGGACGGGATTTATGTGAAGTATCATGGTTGAGATGATACCCCGTCTGTGTTGATGAATTTGGCTAAGGTCGCAGTGTGTGGTAGTGGTGGTTAAGCGTTTGAAAGTACTAGCCACATGCCGTGAAATATGGTAAGCGGTAAGCCTAGTAACCAATCGGCCCGGCAAGTGGACATACCTCCCACCACTTGTATTTGGTTTTTCCGGTTACTCGCTTCGACGTGTGGGAATACGGGTTGCAGGGCAACCAGGAGTACGGTCATACAGTAGTGCTGTAGACGTACGTCCTGCACATTGGATGTGCGTATGGTCCTGCAGTTGCTTGTGGTGGATCTGATCCATGACCTGGAATGAAAGGCAAACGGTTGCTTCGGAACGGTCTTTTCGATGTTCCAAGCGTGTGAGTTAGGTTTACCTTGCCAGGGTGAAATCCGATTCAGAATCGTTCATTTCTCATGGAGATTGAGACTGCTTGATTCCTTTGCCACATAGAGTAACAAAAGCAACACTATGATGAGACATACTGTTGGTTGACTTTAAAAGCTCTACCATGCTTGAATAGCTATAGTTGCTTACCTAGAATGGATATTCAACTAGAATTTAAAAGCTAAAACTTGAAAATAAGGATCTACTCTTTATTGTTTTTTAGCTAAAAATAAAACCTGAAACCTTATCAAGCCTACATAGTCTAGTTACATGGCTAAGTATACCAAGAAACGGGTAAGCCTTACTGAGTATTAGAGTACTCAGCCTTGCAATATGACTTTATTTCAGGTAATGTCTCTGAAGACCCTATTCTTCCCATGCCTTGGCCCTATGCTCTGTCCGATGGTTGGTCCACGGAATGGGACCCGTCCCCGACCAACACTGATCATACCGAGTGATGTCATGCCAAGGCTTAGCATGATGTTCGTATTGGCGATGTGTATAGTTGTCGTGTTTTAAATTCCGCTGCCATGAACTTGAAACTTTAAACTGGTTTGTAATAATTTCTATCAGTTTGGAACTTATGCTACTTTTGGAAACTCTTGTAATATAAATGCCTGTGATGTAAAATATGATGGCGACTGTATCTCTGGACTCGCCTTCGTGCGAGGTACCTTGTTTGATCCTGCATTCGGTGGTTTATCGGGATATTACCCAACAGGCCAAGGGGTTACACCGTTTGAAGTACGTTGGAGCCCTTGAGAGAGGACTTGCGTACTTGAGCCGGTATAATGCAGGTTGGTTCTGCCATAGCTAGTATCAGAGCTAACAAGTGTACCCTAGAGATATGATTAGCCTTTAAAATTTCTTTTGTACAAAATTTGGCCAACAAAGTATTTGGCAAAAATACGTTGGACTCGTTAAGGATTGTGCTTAGTGTGTAAAGCCCTAGGGAATGTTGATAAGGGAAGTAGAGGTAGCTATAGTATGTATATGTATATATATAACTCTAACTACCAGCATTACATTTCTGTCAAAATTTACATTCCTGCACAACACCAATCTTACATTTGGTAACGACACCTTCGATGATGAGGTAAGAAGGTAAGGATCCTCAGCTAGCTGGGGAGTTAGCCTTCCCGTCGGTGATGCGAACTGAACATTGTTTCTCAAGCAGTGGCCTACTTGAGATGCTGTATTGGGAGTAAATGGTTAGGTGCAGGGTATGGCGATCTCTGTTCATACCCCCACATTTTTGCGGTACCCCAGTGAATACGTTGTTTCGATAACGTATGTTAACGTTGTCTGTACGGCGGTAATTGTACACATACTGTTTCTATAGTGAACAGTAATGTTTGGGGATGCTTTCATGACATGCTGGCATGAAAGGTTCAGTATATACAATTGTGGTTTTCTGTAGGAACGCTAACCACGATTTGATAGGTTCTGAACGGTTAGTATTTGTCGACTAGATACTATAAGGAGAGACGTATCTATATGATGCCACCGTAACTAACCGCGTAAGTCCAAAGATATTGGCAGATTTTTTGTTTGTGAGGACGTTAGTACGTGCATGCATCTTCGAATTGATTGTAAATTAGAACTTGTGCTTATGTTGTTATGGGGATACTTAGAGTGTGGTTATTCACAAGTACAGTTTAGAAATGATCACACAGCAACAGGGTTTAGTATCTAGGTATTTTTATTCCATCCGCCAAATCTATCGTAACTATCTGATCTCCAGTCCTTGCTGTGACCAGAATCCAATATCTTGTTCCATTTACCTTGTGAGTTCTTAGTTGGATGCCTATCTTGATGCATTCCAGCGTTTCCATAAGTCTGACTCACATCTTTCCACAGCCTTTATCAAACTTCAAGAAATTTACATCTTATCTAACATTTGAATCCTTTTGATTCAGATGGCAGATGTTCAGAAGATTTATTGGGATGCTGAGGGATATGCTCACACCGCTTGTCTACATTAGAAAGGGTTTTCGAAAATCTTGTGGGATACACTTCGTATATTTCACTATCGGTACCCACCCCAGTATAAGGGTCGTGAGTTCACTGAGGTTGGAGTCCTTCGCTGTCGTGCCACTGTCACTGTTCCCCAACATCCTATCTGATGAGGACATATCTCATGGTATTCCATTGAAGAATATTGAACAAGATCCTCAACCTCGTGACTATACTTATGAGAGACCAATGACTCGGGCCAAAGTAAAACAACTACAACATGAGGTGAATCTTTTCCTTAATGATTATGAACATGCCTCTCATAAGAATCATGTACTACCTAATGGAGGTACATTACTTGTTCTCAGGTTTGAATCACAAGTCAAGGACATGCTGAGTTGACACCAAAGGGGACCAAAGGGAGCAAGTTGGAGTTGGTACGCTTATGCACAGATTCTGACTTCCAAATTACTAGCATATTCTGTACCATTCTAGGAGGTCCTACCCCAAGTATTATATATGGATGAAAAGCACTTGAAGTCTACTTTCATATGCAACAAACAGCGCATCCATTGGATCTCTAAGGGGAGAGTTATGCCTGTTTAAGTGAAGACTGCTCCAGACATACGAATTTTCGACTGGGCCTCTTTGAAAGGCCTCCAGCCCAACTAGGAGGGATGTTCCTAGTATACATAACCCTTGTACTCCTGGTGGAAACAGGGACCACGAATTGAACTCAGAAAAACAGAGAAGCCAAGTGCTCTTATCCTTAGGGTTGTGCCATTGCTGCCCCCTTGAGGATTGGGAGTTTTCTCTACCATTTGTTCTTGTGTTTCCTTGTGATTTGCAAGAGCATTGCCTCTACCTTGTGTGGGTCACATTAGGCATCGACCTAAGCGTGTGGTTGGGCGAAATCATTTGTCACAGGTGGTTGTTCGAGCAGCTGTTGGTGCCATCGGTTCGTCAGGTTGCACGGGTCAAGTTATCCCTAGATCCTACGACGAGAAGATTGGGCAAGCCCCTGCATCATCTTGGTATTTAGAGCTACGGTTTCCTTGGTAGGATCTTTACCCCCATGTTGTTTACATTCCTAAACTGAAAATACCAAAAAAAAATCCACTACCCATAACCCGATCTGAAATTTCAGTGAGTTTGGTTAAGTTCTAGTGCAATAGATCGAGTTTGATTGCTGAATCTTTGTGTTTCCCTTCATTTTCCGCCTCTGATTAGTTCTTCCCATTTGTTCCCAATCAAGACTTGTGTTTTCCCCTTTGTTTTGTGTTCTTGTTCAGGTCAACTTTCATCCCGAAATGTTTTCGCGGTCAGATCTGGAATTTGGGCACCATACACCAAAACACGCATAACTTTCGCATACGAAATCCGTTTTTAGTGTTCCTGAGCTTGTTGGAAAGGTTACTCAAAGCTCTATCAGAATATTGTGTGCTTGTGTTGTGAATCTTAATGTCTGGTACTGATTTGTCTATGAAAACTTTCAGTCCCCACTGTTCTTGAAATTTCAGATTGCTGAAAACTGTGTGCATTGTTTTGCACTTTGTTCAAGACCTGTTTTGGATTCAATCTGAATTAGTAATACACCATACCGTCCTTTGTGAAAATCTTGAACCTATTGAGACTAGCTGTAGGTTATTGCTTATGGGCTTTGCTCATTGTTGAAACTGAAGTATTGTTTGAACACCAATACGTCATGCATCCTTTGGTGTGCTGATCTCAGTAGCAAAACAAAATCAAAAAAAAGAAAGAAAAGAACAAAAAAAAATATATATCAAGTGCTGAGATCACCACATTCAGTGACTTTACTTCATATTATCTCAGTTTCACATATAGTCATCATTTGTGCAAATCTTGTAGCCCTTTCATTTATGTGAGCAATCAGCTAGCCTCTCTCTATAGCTTGTGCAGCATTGAGCTTTATTCTTGAATAAAAATTTCAGTTTTGCTCATTTCCTTGGCTGCAACAAGTTCTTATATCGTTGCGTGTGAGTCAGCAACTAAGCTTTGTTATCTTGGTTGGACTATTACTTAACTTTACAATATCTTTAAGTTTCAGATCGCATCCCACACATATAACCTTCCAAGCTCCACATATAAGCCTATGTTTAGGATGAACTGTGACTTTGATTTCGCTTAATTCATCACCTTTTGTCGTGTCTACCACCACCGAGGTTTGTGTACAGCTCGCAAATTCAACAAGGATACATAAGAACTTCATTGGTAAGAGGAGGTGAGATTGAGTGATTCCCACCACAGCCACATAACTTGAATTATTCTATTTGCTCCTACTAACCATGGCAGGAGGAGCAGAAGAGGAGCAACAAAACTTTGTCACACAAGAGCAACTCCTACAGCTTGTGAAAGATTTCAACACACAACTCACTGACAACATGAACTCAATTCAAGCAAGCATGGTTGCTGAGGTTGTGAAGGCTTTGAAGGCAAGTGGTGCTGCAGGCACTCATGAAGAAGAGCTAGATGAGACCGATGAGGAATATGCAGCCCGATTGCAGCGGGAAGAGAAAGCAAGGAGGAATGCCCATGGGCGAGGGCGTGGTGGAGGAAGAGGTGGTGATGTTTTTGGTCGAGGAAGAGGCCGTGGGCGTGGTGATGATAGTGCAGCTGAAATAGGGGATCAAGACACGTTCAAATTACATCGCAATAATAAATTTCATCCTCGTCGCAATAGCAACAATGATCAGCTCAATGAAGAGAAGTTTGGGAAGCTAAAATTCAGCATGCCCAAATTTGAAGGCACATCGGATCCCGATGCATATCTCACATGGGAGTTGAAGGTTGATAAAATATTCCGTGTGAATAATTATTCAGAGGAAAAGAAGGTGCGTATGGCTGCACTTGACTTTGATGGATATAATCTCATTTGGTGGGAGCAAATTCAGAACCAAAGAGAGGAGAATGATGAACTTCCAGTGACAACATGGGCTGAAATGAAGAGGGAAATGAGAGCACGTTTTGTTCCAAAACATTACAAACGTGAACTCTTTGACAAGCTGCAGAATTTGAAGCAAGGAAGCAAGTCCATGGAAGAATACTACAAAGAGATGGAGCAGGCCATGATTAGAGCTCATGTACATGAGGATGAAGAGCAGTCCATGGCACGTTTTCTCTCCAGTTTGAACAGGCCAATCAAACGAGTTGTGGAATTTCAGACCTACAATAATGTGGTGGAGCTAGTACACATTGCACAAAAGGCTGAGAGGCAATTGCATGATGATGCTAAACCAAGCAAGCAATCAACTTTCAGCTCGAAGGCATCATCAAGTGCTCTAAAACCTGCAAGGTTTGACTTGGGACGAGGCATATTTTCATCCGGTGCAAGCTCCAACTCTAATGTTCATTGTGCTGCTGCTAAAAAGTCAAATGTATCGCCAAATGTAGAGAAATCTGCTAGGCAAACATCATCAAAGTCCAATACTCCAGCAGGTTCTACCTCAAATAGTAGTGGAATTCAATGTTTTAAGTGCTTGGGCAGAGGACATGTCATGAAGGATTGTCCTAACAATCGAGTTGTGATTGTCACAGAAGGAGGAGAATATGATTCAGCTAGTGAAGATGAGTGTGAACTAGTTGTTGGAAATGAAGAGTGTGTTGGTACACAAGAAGTTGAAGATGGTGACTACAAGAACTACACTTTTGAGGCAGGTAGTACTATTGTGGTCACCAAGACATTAAGTGTTCAGATCAAAGATGAAGAACACGAACAGAGATTCAACCTATTTCATACCCAAGCCAAGGTGAACAATAAATTGGTCAAGCTGATAATTGATGGTGGTAGCTGCCATAACCTTGCTAGCAAAGAAATGTGTGAGAAATTGGGATTGACCATGATAAAACATCCTCATCCTTATCATGTCCATTGGTTCAGTGATTGTGGAGATGTCAAGGTGCAACATATGGTGAGAGTTACTTTCAGCATACATGATTACACCGATACTGTTGAGTGTGATGTAGTGCCTATGACAATTTGTCACTTGCTGTTGGGGAGGCCATGGCAATTTGATAGGCGTGCTGCACACGATGGCTATGCCAACACATATGCTTTTAGGTGGCACGGGAAAGGTGTTAAGCTACTGCCCATGAGTCCCACTCAAATCATAGCAGCCAACATGCAAAAGAAAATGAGTGGGAGTGAGAGGAAAAAGAAAGATACTAGTGCTGTCCACAAATCGCTGAGCGAGAGCCACAATCCAAACATGAGTGGAAAAAGGGAGAATGAGAGGAAAAGCATGGTCGTTGTAGCTAAAAAATCTGAAATGAGAGAGATGAGAGAAAATCCAAACATAACACACTTTGTGCTGCTGTACAAGGATGCAATTCTTACTGCTAACGACATGACCTCTCTTCCTAGTGCTGTTTCTAATGTGCTGCAGGCTTTTGATGATGTTTTTCCGAAGGAGGTGCCTGCTGGCCTACCCCCACTTCGTGGGATTGAACATCAAATTGATCTCATTCCAGGAGCTTCACTTCCAAACCGAACACCGTACCGCACCAGCCCAGAAGAGACCAAGGAAATTCAGCGACAAGTGCAAGAACTACTTGACAAAGGGTATGTACGTGAAAGTCTTAGTCCTTGTGCTGTCCCTGTTATTCTTATTCCAAAGAAAGACGGTACTTGGAGAATGTGTGTTGATTGTAGAGCTATTAACAATATCACTATCCGTTATCGTCATCCAATTCCTAGGCTTGATGACATGCTTGACGAACTTAGTGGTGCTGTTATTTTCTCTAAAATTGACCTACGTAGTGGATACCATCAGATTAGAATGAAGGAAGGAGATGAATGGAAAACAGCCTTTAAAACAAAATTTGGATTGTATGAGTGGTTGGTGATGCCATTTGGTTTAACTAATGCACCTAGCACTTTCATGCGCTTAATGAATCATGTTTTGAGAGCTTTTATTGGGAAGTTTGTGGTAGTTTATTTTGATGATATATTGATATACAGCTGCACCATTGAAGAACATGTTGAACATATCAAAATGGTGTTGGAGGTGCTCAGAACTGAAAAATTGTATGCTAACCTAGAAAAGTGCACCTTTTGCACCAACAAAGTTGTGTTCTTGGGCTTTGTTGTTTCAGGATAGGGAGTAGAGGTGGATGAAACCAAGGTTGAAGCTATCAAAAATTGGCGTACTCCTGTCAATATGAGCCAAGTGAGAAGCTTTCATGGTCTTGCCGGCTTCTACCAACGCTTTGTGAAGAATTTCAGCACCATTGCAGCCCCATTGAATGATCTAACCAAGAAGGGAGTTAAATTTGTGTGGGGTAAGTCACAAGAAGCTGCATTTCAAGAACTAAAGAATTGTTTAATCTCAGCCCCATTGCTTTCTTTACCTGATTTCAATAAATCTTTTGAGATAGAATGTGATGCTAGTGGGATAGGCATAGGAGGTGTGTTGATGCAAGAAGGCAAACCCATAGCATACTTTAGTGAGAAACTTGGTGCTGCTCAACTGAATTATCCTGTTTATGATAAAGAATTATATGCTTTAGTTCATGTGCTTGAAACTTGGCAGCATTATCTTTGGCCTAAGGAGTTCATCATTCATTCTGATCATGAGGCCTTAAAATACTTGAAAGGCAAGCAAAACTGAACCGTCGGCATGTCAAGTGGGTTGAGTTCATTGAGTCTTTTCCCTACATTGTCAAATACAAGAAAGGGAAAGAAAATATTGTTGCTGATGCATTATCTCGAAAATATGTTTTGCTTAATCAATTGCAGGTCAATGTCCCAGGATTAGAGAATATAAAAGAGTTATATGCCACTGACCTTGTTTTTACAGAACCATATTTGAAATGTCAAGAAGGAAAAGGGTGGGACAAGTACCATTTGCATGATGGATTCTTGTTTCGAGCTAACAAGTTGTGTGTTCCAGATTCGTCCATTTGTTTGCTTCTATTGCAGGAATCACACATGGGTGGACCGATGGGTCAATTTGGGAGAGAAAAGATCTACCTGCTGCTAAGTGATCACTTCTATTGGCCGAGGATGAGGCGTGATGTGGAGATATTTGTGCAGCGATGTACCACGTGCCATAAGGCAAAATCAAAACTGCACCCCCACAGTTTGTACACTCCACTCCCCACTCCAAATGCACCTTGGGAAGACATAAGCATGGATTTTGTTTTAGGATTACCAAGAACTAGGAAGGGGAGGGATTCAGTTTTTGTTGTTGTGGATAGGTTCTCTAAAATGGCACATTTTATTCCCTGTCATAAGAGCGACGATGCGTCGCATGTAGCTGACTTGTTTTTCAGGGAAATTGTGAGACTACATGGCGTGCCAAGGACCATTGTTTTAGACCGTGATGTGAAGTTCATGAGCTATTTTTTGAAGATTTTGTGGGCCAAGCTTGGGACAAAGTTGTTGTTTTCAACAACTTGTCACCCACAAACTGATGGACAAACAGAGGTGGTGAACCGTACACTCTCCATGCTGCTGCGAACAATGATCAAGAAGAACCTAAAAGAGTGGGAGGATTGCTTGCCACATGTTGAGTTTGCATATAATAGGGCAGTCCACTCGACAATGCAAATATGCCCATTTGAAGTTGTGTATGGTTTCAAACCAATAACACCACTTGATTTGCTGCCACTCCCACTTCAAGAACGTGCCAATATGGAGGCCTCCAAGAGGGCTGATTATGTGAAGAAAATCCACATGAAGACCAAACAAGAAATTGAGAAGAGGTCAAAGTACTATGCTGCAAAGGCAAACAAGAATCGTAAGAAGATGATCTTTGAGCCCGGTGACTTTGTTTGGGTTCATCTTCGGAAGGACAGATTTCCAGAGAAACGAAGGTCAAAGTTGCTGCCTCAAGGTGATGGCCCATTCAAGGTTCTTGCCAGAATAAATGACAATGCATACAAGATTGAGCTCCCGGGAGATGAATATGCAGCGAGCGACACCTTCAATGTTGCTGATTTATCTCCATTCCATGGTCATGAACAATCAGAGTCGAGGTCGACTATTTTTGAAGAAGGGGAGGATGATGAGGACATATCTCATGGTATTCCATTGAAGAATATTGAACAAGATCCTCAACCTCGTGACTATACTTATGAGAGACCAATGACTCGGGCCAAAGCGAAACAACTACAACATGAGGTGAATCTTTTCCTTAATAATTATGAACATGCCTCTCATAAGAATCATGTACTACCTAATGGAGGTACATTACTTGTTCTCAGGTTTGAATCACAAGTCAAGGACATGCTGAGTTGACACCAAAGGGGACCAAAGGGAGCAAGTTGGAGTTGGTACGCTTATGCACAGATTCTGACTTCCAAATTACTAGCGTATTCTATACCATTCTAGGAGGTCCTACCCCAAGTATTATATACGGATGAAAAGCACTTGAAGTCTACTTTCATATGCAACAAACAGCGCATCCATTGGATCTCTAAGGAGAGAGTTATGCCTGTTTAAGTGAAGACTGCTCCAGACACACGAATTTTCGACTGGGCCTCTTTGAAAGGCCCCCAGCCCAACTAGGAGGGATGTTCCTAGTATACATAACCCTTGTACTCCTGGTGGAAACAGGGGCCATGAATTGAACTCAGAAAAACAGAGAAGCCAAGTGCTCTTATCCTTAGGGTTGTGCCATTGCTGCCCCCTTGAGGATTGGGAGTTTTCTCTACCATTTGTTCTTGTGTTTCCTTGTGATTTGCAAGAGCATTGCCTCTACCTTGTGTGGGTCACATTAGGCATCGACCTAAGCGTGTGGTTGGGCGAAATCATTTGTCACAGGTGGTTGTTCGAGCAGCTGTTGGTGCCATCGGTTCGTCAGGTTGCACGGGTCAAGTTATCCCTAGATCCTACGACGAGAAGATTGGGAAAGCCCCCGCATCACTATCCTTGGGTGGCAATCCATTGAAATAGAGGTTGTTGGATATCGTCTTGTGGACGCTTTTGAAACAGCAGTTTTTGTGAACAGCATCCGATTGAGGTAACCGCTTATCCCATCGGACTATTTCCAGCAGTGTTTGCAAATGATGCTGAGTGGGTTTTCAGAACAAACCATCTTGGGCATTTAGTTGAAAATTTAGCTGAAGAGACCCTCAAGCAGTGATCAGGTATATGAATGCACAGTATCGCTTCCAATCACTTACACGAAGGTGTATGGATGATATGGTGAATCTAGCCCAGGATTTTCATAGGAGTCTTACTCTGAAGGATGACCAGATTCATTCACTTGGTCAAGGAATTGCCGGAAGGGATACTATTGGATATTTGGAGGTGCAAATCTTGGAGGGTGATGCTCAAATTCTCCAGCGCAACACCGTAATTGACTTATTGCAGGAACAAGTCCATGACTTGAACCAAGAGTTAGGTGATGCCCTTGGACATATTGAGATGCTCCAAGAACAGCAAATGCCTCCTCTTGTGCCAAATGAGTTAGAAGAAGAAGAAGAAGATTCAGAAGAAGAACCTGAGGAAATTGAAGGTGTGTCTGAGATAGACTCAGAACATGGAGATCCAGAACCCAATCCTCAGCTTAATCATTCTTCATCCGGCAGCCATTCTTCATCTGGCAGCCAGTCTTCCGTGGGCAACCTCGACGACTTCTAATTCATCCTTGTCATCGATATCTTAGATGTGTTTAGTGTAATCGAGTGTAACGTAGGAAGTGTGTAATCTAGTTTGACCTAAGGACCACTTGTTGTATTATATGTGGCAACAGTAGGATGAATGGTAATCGATAGATTACCAAGATGTAATATACAGACCACTAGTTATGATCTATAAACTTAAGTTTCTGTTCAGCTATCTATCGATCTGTCAATCTATTGTGCTATCCTCATATGTTTTCTTTCTGTGCGGTATATTCTGAAAATGGAAGTAAGGATAACTTGATATAATGGACATCTTCCATGTTTTTCAGATGGTTGGCGCTATGCGTGGAACTCCTGAAGGATTCAGGCCAGACCAGGCTAGCGGTTCCCAACAACCGCCACCACCACCCCAAATCTAGACGAGGTTATGGCTCGGCAGGCTGAGCTTCTTAATCTTCTAGTGCAGGCGCAACAGAATCAATATCGCCAGCAATCACGAGGAGGTCGTGATGACCTCAATCCCCAAGTGGCAAGCTATCAGGATTTTCTCAGTACTCAGCCCCCATTTTTCAGTAAGGCTGAAGAACCTTTGGATGTCGATGCCTGGCTTCATATCATCGAATCGAAGTTCGCTCTCCTTATTATACCATGTGCGGACTCAAGCAAAGCTCACTTTGCCGCCCAGCAACTTCGTTGTGCTACCCGTATTTGGTGGGATAACTATTGTGCCATGCAACCTGATGGCCATGTTATCTCCTGGGAAGAATTTCGGGCTGCTTTCAGAGCACATCATATTCCTGAAGGACTTCTAGAGCGGAAGTTAAATGAATTCTTGGCACTCACCCAGGGCACCCGCACCGTACTACAATACGCACAGGCTTTCAATCACCTGTGCCAATATGCGGGTTATCACGCTGACAGTGACGCCAAGAAGCAAGATCGTTTTCGTCGGGGCTTGAACACTAAGCTCAAGGAACGCCTGAACCTTGTGAAGGCTAATACCTTTAGTGAGCTGGTTAACATGGCCCTGACCCAAGAGGATTGCATCATGGCACAACGTGCCGAGAAGAAACGGAAGACCCCTACGGGACCCTCGAGTGCTCAATCACCAAGGTATCGGGTTGTTCCCAATGTATAGCTCAGAGCGCCGCAGCGGAATGCCCCACCTGGCAGATTTGTCTTCTGGCCACCCCAACAGCAAGGAGGATATAGACCTCCAGTGCCTCCGCAACAGCCGCAACAGTTTGACCCACGGCCAAATGCTCAACAATTTCAACAGAGAAGCAGCACTTATCGCTGTTTCAATTGCAGGAGTGCGGATCACTTCATCAGAGATTGTCCTCAGCCCAAGAAGCCTCTCCAAGGGTAGAATTCTAATCAGAATAACTAGAGCAAGGGCAAGAGGCCAATGATGCAAGTCCGGCAAGGGCGAGTCAACTTCACCACCATTGCGAAACTTCCAGATGGAGCCCCCGTCATGTCGGGTACATTTTCCATTCATCGCAAACCAGTTGTTACATTATTTGATTCAGGAGCAACTCATAGTTTCATTAGTAACAACTGTGGTACCCGAATAGTATTTGATCTTTATCATACCAGAGGGTCATATATGATTTCTACCCTTGGAGGAAAAGTTACTTCCAACCAAATGGTTAAAAGTGTGCCAATTCAATTAGGTAGCAAATTAATCAAAATTGATTTGGTTCTGTTAAATTTAGAGGGTATTGATGTTATACTTGGGACAAATTGGATGACAGAACATAGAGTACTGCTAGATATCTCTTCCCGAGTTATTGAGATTGATTCACCACATCAAGGAGCCACCACCCTCTACCTACCTCAGCAAGAGTATCTTCACTCTTGTGCCTATGCTATCACAGACATTAAATTAGAAGATATTCCTGCAGTCTGTGAGTATCCTGATGTCTTTCCAGACGATTTGCCTGGAATGCCACCAGATCGGGATATCGATTTCATTATTGAGCTCCAACCTGGCACAGCTCCTATTTCCAAAAGACCATATCGAATGCTGCCCAATGAATTGGCCGAGCTAAAAATACAACTTCAAGATCTTCTAGACAAAGGTTTCATACGCCCAAGTGCTTCGCCTTGGGGATGCCCCGCTCTCTTTGTAAAGAAAAAGAACAATAGCTTAAGGCTATGTGTTGACTATCGTCCACTCAATGTGGTCACTATCAAAAACAAGTACCCTCTTCCCCGCATTGACATCTTATTTGACCAACTAGCTGGAGCTAAAGTCTTCTCTAAAATTGATTTACGCTCTAGTTATCATCAGATCAAAATCAAGCCTAGTGATATTCCAAAAATGGCTTTCTCGACCAGATATGGACTATATGAATATCTGGTTATGTCTTTTGGACTCACTAATGCACCGGCATATTTTATGTATCTTATGAATTCAGTTTTCATGCCGGAGCTTGACAAATTCGTCATGGTTTTCATCGATGATATTCTGATATACTCCAAAACTGAAGAAGACCATACTGCTCATTTACGTATCGTTCTTCAATGACTACGTGATCATCGCCTTTATGCCAAATTCTCTAAATGTGAATTCTGGCTGGATAATTTGAAATTTTTGGGACATACTATCTCCAGTGATGGCATATCGGTTGATCCAACCAAAGTTCAGGAAGTTATGGATTGGAAGCCTCCAACTCCAGTCCATCAAATCCGTAGTTTCCTTGGATTGGCAGGATATTATCACCGATTCCTTCCAGACTTCTCCAAAATAGCCAAACCCATGACTGAGCTACTCAAGAAAGAGGTTAAATTCCATTGGGATGATAAGTGTGAAGAAGCATTTCACACCCTGAGAAAACTTCTAACGACTGCTCCAGTGCTAGCTCAGCCAGATAGTACCCAGCCTTTTGATGTCTATTGTAATGCTTCCGGAACCGGACTTGGTTGTGTGCTTATGCAAAACAACCGGGTTATTGCTTATGCTTCCAGAGCACTCCGGAATCATGAACAAAATTATCCAACCCATGATCTTGAGTTAGCAGCTGTTATTCACGCTCTCAAGATTTGGAGACATCATCTTATGGGCGCCAAGTGTAACATTTATACTGACCATAAGAGCCTCAAATACATCTTTACTCAAGCTGACCTGAATATGAGGCAAAGGCGTTGGTTAGAACTGATCAAAGACTATGATCTTGAGGTACACTACCATCCTGGCAAGGCCAATGTGGTTGCGGATGCACTTAGCCGCAAGGCACATTGTCATTGCTCATCCATAGAAATCTTCAATGAAACTCTCTGTTATCAGATAAGAAATCTCAATCTAGAGATTATTCCTCAAGGTAGTCTGAATCTCATATCTATCGAATCTACTCTTCAAGATAGAATCATCATATCGTAATTACATGATGAAGGTATCAAAATTATCAAGCAGAAACTATCTCAGGAAGAAGCAAAATATAGATGTTTCGACATTGATCATCAAGGAGTTCTATGGTTCAACGATCGTATTGTTGTACCTAAGAATCATCAACTTCGTAAACAAATCCTTGATGAAGCACATCTGTCCAAGTTTTCTATTCATCCTGGTAGTACTAAAATGTATCAAGACCTTAGACGAAATTTTTGGTGGACCAGGATGAAAAGGGAAATTGCTAAGTATGTACCCGAATGTGATACATGCCAGAGAGTCAAAGCCAGTCATCTAAAGATATCTGGTACACTCCAACCCCTGTCTGTCCCATCGTGGAAGTGGGAAGACATTAGTATGGATTTCATCGTTGGTCTTCCCAACACATCTCAAAAACATGACTCCATATGGGTAATTATTGATAGACTTATCAAAACTGCTCACTTTCTTCCTGTGCATACCACTTATTCTGCCAAGAAGTATGCTGAAGTCTATCTTGATCAAATTGTTCGAATGCATGGTATCCCTAAGACAATCATTTCTGATCGAGGGGCATAATTTATTGCTCGCTTCTGGGAACAATTGCAGTTTTCTCTCGAAACCAAGCTAACTTGAAGCTCTGCAGACCATCCACAAACTAATGGATAGACTGAGCGAATTAATCAGATTCTTGAAGACACGCTCCGAGCTTGTATCATTCACTATGGTACAAGCTGGGATAAGTGTCTCGCCTCGGCCGAGTTTTCTTACAACAATAGCTACCAGTCCAGTCTTCAAATGGCTCCATTTGAAGCGTATACGGTCGAAGGTGCCGAACTCCTTTGAGTTGGTCTGAGACCGGCGAACACAAAATCTTTGGACCAGACCTAGTTACTGAAGCCGGAAACAAGGTCAAGATTATCCAAGCCAACCTTAAGACAGCCCAGTCTAGACAGAAAAGTTATGCAGACCAAAGAAGAAAACCCTTGCAATTCCAGGTAGGGGATTTTGTCTATCTCTTACTGCGATAAGCAATTACACATAAGGGAAGCTAGCACCCCGATATGTCAGACCATTCGAAGTCCTTGAAGTCTGTGGCCCAGTGGCTTACAGAATTTGTCTTCCTTCTCAGTTGGCTGCCATTAATGATGTCTTCCATATCTCTCAACTCAAGAAATGCATCAAAGTACCTACTAAGATCGTTGAATCACAAGCCATTGAGATCGAACCTGATCTATCTTACACCGAACAACACATCCAGATCCTTGATACCAAGGAGAGAGTCAGCAGAAGAAAGAAGATTAAGATGTATTAGATCTTATGGAATCATCACACAGAAGAAGAAGCAACTTGGGAAACCGAAGATTATCATTAGAAAAACTTCCTAGAATTCCTAAAGCCTACTTAGGTAGCTATCCTCCAAGCCCTATCATCTTTGTAATCTTGGGATGAGATTCCTTTTAGGGGGGAAGGTTGTGACACCCTAGGTGTCAAATTTGTAACACGCTAGGAAAGAAATTGTAATAGATATGTTGAGTTATATGAAATTGGGTGTTTATGTGAAAATAAGGACGTATGTGTAATTTTCCAAAAGTATGACTTCTTTTATGCAAAATATTTGAAGTACAAAAGTAACTTTCAAAGTTTACTAAGGGCCAAAGTATAAGAATGCAAGTAATCATGACATTACATGAAAACTTGAAATTAGGTCCAAAATTATATGAAATTTACCTTAATAAGGACAAAACTTTATGAAGTTTGAAATTAACTCCAAGTTTTAAAATAAAGCTATACCTTTTGAGTTTTTGAAATTGAATTCTAAAACAAAGTTGTAGAGCTTGAAAATTTGTACAACTTTCATTTTGGTCACATTTTTGTTTGAGCCCTAGAGCAACGAGAAAATTTGGCTTTACATCAGAGTCCCTGGAAGTTTGTGAAATTTCAGATCGACCCCTGGCTTCCTTTTCCCTTTCTTCTTCCTCTCGCACCCCCCATGCTCTGCTCCTCTACTGTAGCACCGCCGCCCACTGTTTCCGGCCGCCCCTCGCCACCTCCTGGTGCACTTCACCTCCACACGTCGCCCCCAGCTCGAGCGCCGCCCTAACCCCCTCTCTTTTGGCCCTCCCCGCGCTTGCCACGCCATTTCCCCTTCTTCCCGAGCTCCTGCCGGCCGACACCTCGCCGCCGCCGTGGCAAATGCCGGTGCCTCCTCCCTCCCTTCACTCCTTCTTAGCTTGCCCGTGAGCTTCTTCAGCTCATGCCCCTCCCATTTCCCTCTCTTTCAATTGCCGCGCACTCCCCAAGCCTCGAACACAACCATCGCCCCCTTCCTCCACTCCGGCGACCCCGTGTTCATTGTGGGCAGCTCACCCCAGCCCTCCCCGCACCACTACAACCCCCTGGGGTACTTCCCCTCACCCCACTGACACTCCCAGGCCACTCGTCGCGGCCGGACTCCCACCGGAACCACCTCACCGTCGCTACCTCCTCGCCGGTAAGCTTCTGTTCCCGTCGAACCCATCCCTCCGCCCCTTCTCCAACCAATCCAACCACCCCAGTAGCTTTCTCTCCTTTTGCTGCAGCTACTGGACCAGAACTTGCCCACCTTCCTCACCGGGAAACCCCTCGCCATCGAGCTCCTCTCCGCCACCGCTTCGGTCCGCTGTGGGAACTCCACCTCCGATCGTCCCTTCCCCTTCCCAAGACCTCCAGAAGGCGCGCCTTGAGCTCCTGATGCTCGTGGGCTAGTTCTTCTCCACCCCAACACCACCCCTCACTGGAATTTGGCCGGCGATGTCCCTGCCCTTCTTTCCCGGCGAGCCAGGGACCTATTTGCTTTGATTTGAAAACTTGTAGGGTCTTAGCTGCAAGATTCCAGAGCCCCCCCCCCATTCAAAGCTGTAAACTTCAAAAATATGTAGAAAATTGTAGAAAATTCAGAAAAACGTCAAACCAGTGATCTTTTGATCCATAGCAGCGCTGAGGCTCAAATTTGAAACATGAGATGTGTGTGCCATAAGTAGATCTGTATAAATTTTGGAGGCTCAGAACAGCCCTCTAGCTATAATGTTTAGATAACTTTGCTTTATGTTGATAAAAGTTTCATGATTTAATTCCAGATGCATCTCTTCATATTTATAGCTGAACATTGTACCTTAGCTTTGTCTCAGCATGTATAATCCAAGATAAAAGTTTGAGAGTTAGAACCCTAGTGTAGCTTCAGTAATGAATTTAAGCTTAGATTCAAAGGAAATTCATGAACAATAGTTCTAGTTCATGAGAAATTATGGAAATAAAGTAGAATGATTCCTTTGAGTTGTGTGGCATGTCCATAAATTTTCAACCTATGATCATGTGTAGAACAGCCAGGATAAGTAGAACTTGATATAATAGTGTTATATTTGATTATTTTTGTAGCACTGTTTCTGTAGAAATAAAAACTAAATTTACAATAAATGTAATTAGGCTAAAGCAATACTTAGCTAATTTGGTAGCTTCAATTTTGAAGTACATTGCTCTGTAAAATTCATTCAAGTTATACATGTTGTTTAAGTAAATTAATTGTTTTGACTTATCTGTTGCATAAAATATTCTGAAACATTTAGGATAATGTTATTTCAATTAGATCTGTTTATCCTAATTTTTATAGTATTAGTTTATATTCCTAACATAAGATTTGTTTAATTAATCAAAGTAAGTCCATAATTAAGTAATAACCTAAGGTTATTAAAAATAATTAGTTAGTAAAGTAAATAAAGTTGTTAAGTGTAATTAGTTTGATAGTTTAAGATAACCAAACATGCTACTTGATATAGTTAGTTTAGCTGTTTAGGGTAAGCAACCATGTTACTTAATGTAACTAGGTAGTTTAGTTAATAACCGATAAATGACTGCCCAATACAGGGGAATTGTGTTATTGTTAGTATGTAATGTTAGTTTTCTTGGATTGCAACTTTATCGTGAAGTGAAATGAAAGTGTATGCATCCATTGAACCACATCTTTGCATATCATATAGACTCAACCACTCTCGCCGACGGAGACTACGAACTAATCCCGGAACCAGAAGGAGGTTATTCTGAAGACCTCAGGACTTTTGTCAAGGATTTCTCTGAAGCTCCGAACCAAAGTTCGGAAGATAATAAATTAACTGACCCCAGCCCCGCCAGCGAAGAAAAGCCTCGGACATAAACCCGCTACTTTATTTACACTGCAATCTACATTTATATATATACTTGTGCATTAAGTTCTTAGGAGTTGTCTGGAAACCCTAGTTGCATATTCCTAGGAACCGATGTACTGAATACAAGAACTTGAGTCCGAATAGCTGCTATGCTAATAGAACCGGTAGAAGTCGAGTGATTACCTGTCACTCGTGAGCTTTATAGGAATTGTAGTGTTTACATTCCTGTAATCACTACAAGGATGATAGACGGGATTTATGTGAAGTATTATGGTTGAGATGATACCCCATCTGTGTTGATGAATTTGGCTAAGGTCGCAGTGTGTGGTACTGGTGGTTAAGCGTTTGAAAGTACTAGCCACATACTGTGAAATATGGTAAGCGGTAGGCCTAGTAACCAATCGGCCCGGCAAGTGGACATACCTCCCACCACTCATATTTGGTTTTTCCGGTTACTCGCTTCGACATGTGGGAATACGGGTGGATCTGATCCACGACCCGGAATGAAAGGCAAACGGTTGCTTCGGAACGGTCTTTTCGATGTTCCAAGTGTGTGAGTTAGGTTTACCTTGCAAGGGTGAAATCCGATTCAGAATCATCCGTTTCTCGCGGAGATTGAGACTGCTTGATTCCTTTGCCACATAGAGTAACAAGAGCAACACTATGGTGAGAAATACTGTTGGTTGACTTTAAAAGCTCTACCATGCTTGAGTAGCTATAGTTTCTTACCTAGAATGGATAATCAACTAGAATTTGAAAGCTAAAACTTGAAAATAAGGATCTACTCTTTATTGCTTTTGAGCTAAAACAAAACCTGAAACCTTATCAAGCCTACATAGTCTAGTTACATGGCTAAGTATACCATGAAACGGGTAAGCCTTGCTGAGTATTAAAGTACTCAGCCTTGCAATATGACTTTATTTCAAGTAATGTCTCTGAAGACCCTACTCTTCCCATGCCTTGGCCCTAAGCTCTGTCTGATGGTTGGTCCGTGGAATGGGACCCATCCCCGGCCAACACTGATCATACCGAGTGATGTCATGCCAGGGCTTAGCATGATGTCCGTATTGGCGACATGTATAGTTGTCGTGTTTTAAATTCCGCTGCCGTGAACTTGAAACTTGAAACTGGTTTGTAATAATTTCTATTAGTTTGGAACTTATGCTACTTTTGAAAACTCTTGTAATATAAATGCCTATGATGTAAAATATGATGGCAACTGTATCTCTGGACTCGCCTTCGTGCGAGGTACCTTGTTTGATCCTGCATTTGGTGGTTTATCGGGACGTTGCCCGACTGGCCAAGGGGTTACACCGTTTGAAGTACGTTGGAGCCCTTGAGAGAGGACTTGCGTACTTGAGCCGGTACAATTCAGGTTGGTTCTGCCACAGTTATGACCACTGCGGTCTGAAACCTTAGCGGATTGTCATAAGTTAGGGAATCTTTGTAAAGGCCTCATAGTGAATCCGTTGCCACTCACCTCGGAAGTGTTTATGAGCCTAGCTACCTTGGGCAAATTGGGAGACACGAATTGTGGATAAAGTGTACAATCTCTGCAAAGTGAAAACTGATATATTAGCTGTGCTCACGGTTAAGAGAGGCTTGGACCCTCACATGATTAATGAACTTGAAGATGAATTAAATTGTGAACCATGTATATGGTTTTGGATATGCTTATGTTGTATCTCTTCTCTCTCTTTTAATGTGGGTTTTGGTATGAACTTATACCTCAGTAATTAGGTGCTAATAAAACTTGACCAACTAAAATTGCTTATTGCAGTAAGCCAGTTAGCTTTTCCTTGCTTCTGGCATTCATGTCATATAATTCCCAACACTTACTGAGTACCAACCATAAGTGTACCCACGCTTGTTATAATTGCCGCTCAGAGGAGAAAGTGATGTGAAATCTTTTGAAGATGATGCTGAGTTCTAGGTCTACGCAACCCCAGTCGATTGCCTGTGAAGTTTGGAGTCTTCATTTCCTGGATAAGCTATATAACTCTGATAATCTTTATAGTCTTTTAATTCTCTTTTCATGATACTGTTGCTGATTATTCACTAATGAAGTTACTATATGTATGAAACTTGATCCTAGCATACATATAGTTATGCATTCGGTTTTGTCCTTAAAACCGGGTGTGACACGTGAGTACTTCTGCAGAAGGCTCTTGGATGTGGGATGTCGGAGCGTACTCAATTGCCTCTTGGTTGTAGTCGTACGACTTCTTCAGGTCGCCACGGAGCGTGAGTACGCCTGTCTTGCCTGGCATCTTGAGTATGCCCGTCCACAGAGCTCTGCTAGGGGTGAGCATCTTGGAGATGTCCAAGCCCATCTTCTTCAGAGTACTCACGAAAAGCAGGTTGAGGCTGCTCCCGCCATCAATAAGTACTCGGGTTAGCTGTAAGCACGCCATGACAGGATCTAGAACGAGCGGGAATTTTCCCGGCTCAGAGAAGCTGGTCCATTGATCATCCCTGGAGGAGGAGATCAGGACATTACTGTATCTCAGAGGCTTTATTGTGGTAGGCTCTACAGAGAGGATTTCTCGCAGGGTCAACTTGTACGCGCACTTGGATGGGAATCCGCCTTCTCCGCCGAAGATGACATTGACGATGTTCATTGGTCTTGAAAATCTTGAGCCCCCGACTTTTCACCCTAGTAGTCATCCTCCTGGTCCTTTAGCTTTCCTGCTTGGGGAAGGGGTGGAGCATTGAGAGACTTGCGGAGGCTGACGCACTCAAAGAGCGTCTGTCGTTGCTCCTTGACTTCTTGCCATGGGGATTACGCTCAATGGCCATAACTTCTTGGTCTAGCTTGCACTTTTGGGGGTTCCCCGAGTGGTTCCGCTAGCCCTTGTCGAAGTGGCTGTTGTCGTTGCCCTACTTGTCACTATTACGCTTGGGGAAGCGGTTGTTCTCCTCATCCTCCTGGTCAGCCCACCGTGCCATCATGTCACGTAGCTCCATGGCAGTAGTCTAGCGATTGTGTCTGAAGTCGTGGTACATGTGCTTCGAAAAGAGCCCATTTTGAAAGCAGTGGATGACGTCTTCATCGGTGATGTTGGTGATGGTGGTGCGCATCTCGAAGAAACATTGGGTGTAGAACCTCAGGGTCTTGTTCATCTCTTGCTTGACCTGGGACAGATCAGGGTGAATGCCTGCTCTGATCATGGATCCCTGGAAGTTGTCGATAAAGGCCCGCTTAAGGTGCTCCCAGGAGTCATGGAGTTTGTCTTGAGGCTTTCAAGCCAAGTGAGGGGTGAGGATTCCAAAGCTACCGGGAAGTAGAGAGCTTTGGTGAAGTTAGATCCCCCTGAGACCTCGATGGCAACGGAGTAGCATGGAATCAACTAGCACGGGTCTTGCTTGCCGTCGTACTTGGGGATTCCAACTGGTTTGAACTCCTTGGGATAGGATTTTTCAGTGATGTTGGAGGTGAAGGCGGAGAAGTGGTCGTTGTCGTCATCGTTGTGGTACCTGTCAGACCCGGGGCCACAGGACTGTGTACATAATGTAGTTTAAACAGGTTAAGAGATTAAGTCCGTCTTATCTCTTATTCATCTCGTTTATCTCTTATTTATCCCGTATGAGTAGGAGATAAAACTAGTCGGTACAGAGGGGATCTACTTGAGATATGTTCTGGTACGATTCCTTGGCTAGTATCGGTTAGGATTCTTGTAATCCTAGCCTCCTGGATATATAAGGGGGGACAGGGACCCTCTCAAAACAAGATCATCAGATCATTCTACACCCAAGGCAATACAAACCACCATACAGGACGTAGGGTATTACGCACCTCGCGGCCCGAACCTGTCTAAGTTTTGTGTTCCTTGCACCTTCAAGTTCCTGATCTCGGCGTCTCCTCACCTAAAACTTACCACCTTGGGCATATCCCTTGGTGGGCAGCCGGTAAAACACCGACAGCTGGCGCGCCAGGTAGGGGAGCGCATCGAAGATCCATCGGCGAAGTCGATGGCATCTTTCCAGCTCACCAGGTCAGTACCTTCTCAGGGTACAACTTTTGTTTTTGGCTCATGGGTCTGCATCGCAGATGGCGAGGGCGATTTCCATTGTTTCCTCGTCGACATGAAACCGAAAACCCCTGCGGCGTTTTCCCAAAGTGACCTCGACAAGCTCGTCGATGATCTCGATGGTTCGTCATTTCATGGGAACGCGACGAGGATCAAGGAGGAGTCTGCTTCCAGCGTGACTTCATCCGGCGCTGCAACAACTTTCCTTGGGTTGGACTTGTTCCAATCTGAGGACTCGCGTAGCCGATCATGACTCGGCCAACGCAATTTGGCCACTGATCTTCAAGAGGCCAACGCCTCTGAGTCCCTCTCCATATTGGAGGAGGACTTGGATTCTCTACTCCAAAAGCCTGAAGCTACCGTATGTCGGGGGGCTTCGGGTTGTTTTGGCGCCAATAGTTTGATGACCACCTCCACTCCTGAAGGGCGCTTCGTGCATTGGAAGGGCATGAGCCTTTTTGATCTACTCGAAGCCGATGATGGACTTGTGGCACACCTCGAGCCTTTGCCTTTCCAGGAGAGCAGGCTGTTGGCCACCGTGGCAGAGGAGTCAACTAAACTAGTCGATGTGAGCTTTGATGAGCTCGTCTCTCGCCAGGTGCTGATGGCAGAAGAAGGCGAGGACGATGGCGATTTCCCCATCGTTGAATTCGATGCTGTATCTGAAGATGAGGTCACAGCCAACGCCGGCGATAAAAATGACGCCGATCGTGAGGCACGGAGGGCCAGGAATAGAGCCCACACAATCTGGCGGAGGGGGGTCAACGAGCGCAGGTGATCTATGCAGTGCGAGCTTTACCCTGAATTCACCGCCGTAAGCGAATGGGGCTTCAGGACTCCGGTGGCCAACATCGCCAGGGTTACGGCTATACTCGAGCGCAGTAACGATCCGAATGTGCGTCAAGCACTTCTCTACGCGCAGAGGGCTTGGATCTAGCTGGATCAGCAGAACCCGGCATCTACCGTCAGGGAGGAGTGCGTGGGTGAGAGCCGGAGCTAGGCTCACAGTCGAACGACCGGCGGTCGTCCTCGACCTCAGCCCAGCCACATCAATGACAACGCTCGCGGGAGCCAGACCCCTGGTGGGAGGTAGCAGCCACCTCCAGGGGGTAACCCGCGATAGGCCAATCATCGGCCTCCTCCAGAAGACCTACGCCAGCACATCAATGAAGGCCGCGATGCGCGGTCTGTGATCAACTCCAGGCGCAAGGTTCGCGAAGAAGTCGAGACCGAAGGTGTTGACTGTAGCGACCGTTTCCCAGCTTTCTTTGCACGGTTCAGCAGTTACAAGTACCCTGAGGGCTTCAAGCCGATCGGCATCACTAAGTACGATGGCAAGCAAGCTCCTTAGCAGTGGCTATGTTGCTACTCCACGGCCATTGAAGTCGCAGGGGGCTCCAACATTACCAAGGTCATCTACTTCCCGATGGCTTTGGACCCTGTGCTGCTCACATGGCTGGAGAGCCTCAGCAACAACTCGATCGACTCCTGGGAGCAGCTCAAGGAGGTCTTCATCGACAACTTCCAGGGGGCGATCGCTCGTGCAGGTACTCGTCACGATCTTGCTCAGTGTAAACAGGAACGTAACGAGCTCCTGCGGTCCTACACACGTCGCTTCTTCGACGTTCGCGCTACCATCACGAACATCTCAGAGGATGACATCATCGACTACTTCTACAACGGCGTCACTGACCCAGGCGTCTACAGAGACTTCGGGCGGAACATGCCAAAAACTGTTGCGGGCCTTCGTGACATGATGCACGACTGGTCCGAACAGGAGGAGAAGATGCGGGAGCGGTTCTCACAGCGCCAAGATAGCAATCTGAGGCGCCCAAATGACAACCGCAACGACAAAAGCCAGCGGGACTATTCGGGTCCACACTGAAAACGCAAGCCAGATGATCTCATTGTGGCTGTGGATCATCCTTCGCGCGGCAAGAAGTCGACGACGCAGGAGGAGTTCGAGAAGCTTCTACACAAGAAGAACAAGAAGCCAGTGGACAGGGAACCCGAGGATGACGACCAAGGGGACCAAGGGCACAACACGAAGTTCCAGGATGCTTCAAAGACCGTCAACGTCATCTTCGGGGGAGATGGAGACTTCGGCTCTAGGCGGGACCAGAAGCTACTTCTCTAGGAGATCATGTCCATCGAGCCGGTGGTACCACGACAACTCCGTTGTTTGGAGGTCCCATGATGATCAATGGATGAGCTTCTCAGAGCCCGGTAAGTTCCCCCTGGTCCTGGATCCAGTGGTGGCAAAAGTAAGGCTCACCAAGGTGCTCATCAACGATGGGAGTGGTCTCAACCTCATCTTCACCAGCACTCTGAGGAAGATGGGTCTGGACTTCACGGACATGCCGGTTCTGAGCAAGTCCCCTTTCTATGGCATCGTCCCAGGTAACGCGGCGCACCCACTTGGTACGGTAGTTCTTCCAGTCACCTTCGGCACGAGGGAGAACTACCGCACCAAGTTCATTAAATTCGAAGTGGCTAACTTCGAATCTTCTTATTATGCCATACTGGGCCGTCCGGCACTCACCAAATTCATGGCAGTGCTGCATTATGTTTATCTGCTTCTCAAGATGCCACGACTAAGTGGAGTTCTCACTCTCTGAGGCGACTTGAAGAAGTCGTATGATTGCAATCAGGAGGCAATCCAGTATGCTTCAACTACTCGTGTGCCAGATGCTTCATGGGAAGTACTCACGGCCGCGCAGCAGCTCTCCCAGTCCGGGCTAGAGATCCCTTCGAGAAAGGCCAGCAAGTTGAGCATCCAATCGACTGACGGTGTGGCCCTCAAGTCGATCCAGCTCCAGGAGGGTGACTCATCTAAGACCACCGTCATCGGCACGGGCTTAGGTGAGAAATAGGAACTCGCGCTTGTCAGTTTTCTTCGGGCTAACCGAGACATATTCGCGTGGAAACCAGCGGACATGCCAGGGGTGCCCAGGGAACTGATTGAGCATAGTCTGAATATACACCCACAGGCCATGCCCAAAAAGCAACGCCTGCGAAGGTTTGCTCATGACAAGTGTGAGGCAATTAAACGGGAAATAGCAAAACTCCTCGCGGCTGGATTCATTAAAGAAGTAATCCACCCAGAGTGGGTAGCTATTCCCATTCTTGTAAAGAAAAAGAATAATGAATGGAGAATGTGCATTGATTACACCGATCTCAACAAGCATTGTCTGAAGGATCACTTCAGGCTACCGCGCATTGATCAAGTCGTCGACTCAACGGCGGGATGTGTGCTCCTCTATTTCCTTGATTATTATTCAGGTTATCACCAGATTGCACTCAAGGAGGAAGATCAAATCAAGACCACGTTCATCACCCCGTACGGGACATATGTGTGACATTCAGGCACTTAGGATTAAAACACACTAGATTCTAGTATAAAGTTTGTGTGTTTGACCTTTTGTATGTGTGCTAAAACTTGAATGTAAAGGCAAAAGGGTATTTTTGTAATTTTTGAAAATTTAGGTCCTTTGGTGCAAAATGGGTGAGAATGGGAGGTAAAATCAAATTATGTCAAGGGTTGTTTTGCAAGAAGCAAGTACTTACTTTTAAACCACAAATAGAAGTGAAACTACCCTAAGGATTCAATTGGAGTGTAGATTTTAAATAGGATTTCTCCGAAATTTGAAACTTTGCCAAGTTTTAAGTTAGATTCAAATCAGTAACTCTTTTGAAACTGAACCTTAAAGCAAAGTTGTAGATCTTGCTAAGCTCTACACTTTTGCTTTGGGCACATTTCCATTTGAGCTATGGTTTGAAAGTTAACCTGGATTTACAGTGGAGTCCCTGCACTTTTGAAAAATTCCAGCCAGGTCCCCATCGTCTACCTCCAGCTCCCTCCTCTCTCTGTTTCTCTCTGCGCCGACCCCGCCGCCCTCGCCGGCCGATTTCCCGAGCTCCTGCTGCCCCGCGCCGCTCTTCTCTTCTCTGCGCCACGTGCCGCTCCAGCACCGCGCCCGCCGCTCCCCACCCCGCGCTGGCCCTCTCCCTGCTCCTCCATGTCACGCCGCCGCTGCCCGAGCCGCCACGCGCGCCGTCGAGCTTCCTAGCACCTGCTCTCGCTCGCCGTGCCTCCTGCTCGACTTGAAGCGCATCCCTGAGCTCCCAGTGCACTCCCTCTTGCATTCCCGCACCCACATTTGCACTGCCTTTCTTCTTCCCAAGCACGACGCCCCGCCGGAGCTCCACCGCAGCTCCTGCTCACCGTCGTTAGCCGCCTCCGCTGCCTCCCACCCGCAATCCAGTACTCCAGCAACATCGCCGCTACCCACTGGTGCTCACAGACCTGCCCAATTTCAATTTCCCGCACCTGAACAACCCCGACCACGGCGCCGGTGAGCTTGAGCTCCGCCGCCACTCGGTCTTGTCGCCGTCCCAACGCCTCGCCGTCTCTCAGCCCCGGCCAAGCATACCATCAGCACCACATCATCGCGAGGAAGCTTCCTAGCTACTTCCCCGCCGCTCTCCTACCCTTCGGCCACCGGAACACCATCGCCGCCCCTCGGAGCCCTGCCGTCCGCCCCTGCTCGCCGTCGACTCGCCGCCTCGGCCCCTCTCTTCCCCAACACCGGCCACCCCCGTGACCGCGGTGAGCTTCTGAACCTTTTTCCCCACTTGCCCCTCGCCGCCGGTGAGCCCCCTCATGGAATTCCGTCGTCATCGATCGGGTTCTCTATGTAGCCCGGCCAAGGACCCAATTGCAAGGATTTAAAACTTTCCAGGGGCCTTTCTATGGAAAAATCAGAACCCCCCAAGTCAAATCAGCCAACTTTGAAAATCCATAGGAATTTGTAGAAAAATCCAAAAATTACCAAACTGGTTTTGTTGTACTCCAGAAGTCCAACTCTACAACTTTTGTTACTGGAGTTCAGTTTGAAACAAAATGTTTTTAAAGTTATTTAAAAGATTAGCAAAAGGGTATCTTATGTGTAACTTTTGCATGCTAGCTCTATTGCTTGTGATTTTTGGTGTGTAGCCTATTTAGGGTATGAATGAGCTTTGTACAAATTTCTCTGGTAGTACTGGACCCTAGCTTAAAATAGATTAAACTTATGGAAATCAAGCTTGAATTGGTTAAAAATTTATTCAAGCATGTTACTAAGGTTTTCATGCTTAGATCTTTATACCATATGATGTACTGTAAGTAAGTAGTTCATAGTAAATCTTTCAAGAATTTAGGTCACTATTTTGACTAAGGTTTGAATTTAAACTTAAAATTTGAACTTAAATCAAATGCTTTAGTTTCTGTTTCAGAAAATTATGAAAAATTCATAGTAAGCTCATCCACTAGAAGTAAGGTTACCCACAAAAATTCAAGGCCATACCCTTTGTGGATTTAAAAATAAAAATCAAACTTTTTAACCTAATTCAATTAATTCAACTAATTAGGATAATTGAATTAAGATACAAATAGTAAGTTTGAATTCAATTTTCTTATTTTATGAAGTTGTATTTATCAATTTATTAGATTGCAACTTTATCGTGAAGTAAAATTCTTAACTCAAGAACCACCTCATTCAAATCATGGCATATCATGTAGAGTGAACGACGCTCGACGACGGAGTCTACGAGCTGATCCAGGAGCTCGAGCAAGGGTTTTCTGAAGACCAGGTGAACATCGCCGAGGATATAACTGAAGCCCCAAACCAAGATTCGGAAGTCTTTGCATCCCTGACCCTAGCCCCGCTCAAGAAGGCAAGCCCCGATGCATAACCCAGTATTTTAAATTCTTACACTTATACAGTTTCTACTTATATATCTATATTATGCATTAAGTCTAGGAGTTGAAATGGAACCCTAGATGCATGAATCTTAGGAACAATTGTATTGTGTCTGAGTCCTTATCGAATAGATGCTCTGCTAATAGAACTGGCAGAAGTCGGGTGATTTCCTGTCACTCGCGCGATATAGGAGTTGAATGTTTACTACTCTGCAATCACTATAAGGATGATGGACGGGGTCATGTACAGTATCATGACTGGAAGGTTACCCCGTCTATGTTGATAAAAGTTGATAAGGTTGCAGTGTGTGGTAGCTGTGGTTAAGCGTTTGAAAGTACTAGCCACATGCCGTGAAATATGGAAAGCGGTAAGTCTAGTAACCAATCGGCCCACGGAGTGGACATACCTCCCACCACTCGTAATTTGGTTTTTCGCACACGCACTGACGTGTAGGAATACGTTCCGCACAGCGGACAGGAGTACGGTCATGTAGTCGCACTACAGACGTACGTCCTGCACATTGGATGTGCGTATGGTCCTACAGTCGCTTGTGGTGGCCCTGATCCACGAGTCGGAATGAAAGGCAAACGATTGCTTCGGAATGATCATTGGATGTTCCAAGCGTGTGAGTTAGGTTGACCCTTGCATGGTTAGGAAACTCGATTCAGAATTGTCCGTTTCTCACGGAGATTAAGACTGCTTGTTCCTTCTGCCACACAGAGTAAGAATAGTAACTATTGTTGGAATAATCTGGATGAATGCTAATCTCTACCTTCCTTGTCTAGTATAGGTGCTTACCTAGAATGGTTAATGAAATTAGAATCTGAAAGTTAAAACAAGAAAGTTAGATCATACTCTTTGTTACTTTTCAGCAAAAAGAAAACCAAAACCTCTCAATCCTCCATGGTCTAGTTTCGGGCTAAGTATACCCAATCTCGGTTAAGTCTTGCTGAGTATTAGCATACTCAGTCTTGCTAGTCTGTTTTCATGTATGCCCTGTGAAAACCAAACGGGTAGTCCAGCCTGCCCGTTCTCTGTTCCGTTTGGCTGGTCCGTGGAGTGGGATCCGTCCCCGGCCGGCAATGACCCTCCGGAATGACGCCATGTTTCAGGCTGAACGTGGTGCCAACTTTTGCGACGTATGTAGTCGCGTGTTATTTTCTTCCGCTGTAACTCTGAACAAGCTGTGTAGCTTGTTGTTTTAAATAATGTTTGTATAAGTTTACTTTAAGTTTGAAACAGCCTGTAATAATGTTTAATCTTTTGGTAAATTAAAAGTTCATGAGTTGTGGTGTGATTGTAAACTCGCCTTCGTGCAGGGTAAACCTACCTCGATCCTGTGTAACCGTGGTTGAATCGGGTTGTGACCCGACAGACCAATGGGTTGTTCCATTTGAAGTGCGTTGAGTTAGTATCACCTGCATAGTGATGACTAACGCACTTGGACCGGAATAATTCAGGTGGTTCTGCCACAGCTGGTATCAGAACTGTAGGTTTACTCTTACAATCGGCACTACAACTACAGCAGTTCTTAAAAATGTTTTTAGAATAAAATTTGGCTTAACAAAAGAATTTGCAAAGTGCGTTGGATTCGTTAAGGTTGGTGCTTAGTGTGACATCCGGGTGCTTAAAATTAAAACACATTAAATGTTCGTAGAAAGTATGTATGTTTGATTTTTGTATAGGTGTGCTAACATTTGAATGCAAAGGGAAAAGGGTATTTGTGTAATTTTGTAAAATATAGGTCCTTTAGTATTAAATGGGTGAGAATGGGAAGTAAAAATTGAAACATATGAAGGTTGTTTTGTGAAAAGTTAAGAACTTACTTTTAACCCAAATAGAAGTAAAACTACCCATAGGATGCAAGTGTAGTGTAGAACTTTCAATAGGATTTACTTAAAGTTTAAAGCTTTGCCAAGTTTTATATTAGTTTCAAATCCTTAGCTCTTTTGCAACTGAACATTAAAGCAAAGTTGTAGATCTTGTTGCACTCTACACTTTTGCTTTTGGGCACATTTTCATTTGAGCTATGATTTGAAAGTTAGCTGGACTTTACAGTGGAGTCCCTGCATTTTTAGAAAATTACAAGTCAATCCCTTCATCTACCTCCAGCCCCCCCTGCTCTGCTCTGCTCTAATTTCGCTCTACCCGACGCCCCGCCGCCCTCGCGGGCCATGTGCCGAGCTTTAACTGCCCCGCGCCGTCCCTCTGGGCACCACGTGTTACTCCTGCACCTCGCCGCCGCTCACCCGACCGCGCTGGCCTCTCCCCGCCTTGCCGTGCCGCGCTGCCATCCGCCCAAACTGCTTTCCGCCGCTGCTTTCCCTCTGGGCACCACGTGTTACTCCTGCACCTCGCCGCCGCTCACCCGACCGCGCTGGCCTCTCCCCGCCTTGCCGTGCCGCGCTGCCATCCGCCCAAACTGCTTTCCGCCGCTGCTCGCCATCGTTGCAGCCCTGCCAGCGCCACCTCCTGCTTCTGGCAGTCACCACACGTCGCTCACCGGTCGACCACCGCTCTAGTTTCCTCCGCTATCTTCTCCTGCACGCGCCACGCTGCCCCTGCCACTGTCCGAGCTCCGCCCGCGACCGCCACGCTCGCCGCCGGCCGCCAGCACCAGCTATCACTCACTGTGCCCTCTCTTCAACTCGAAGCACATCCTGGAGCTCCCAATGCACTTCTTCTTACATCCCTGCACTCACATTTCCATGGCCATTTCTTTTCCCGACCACCGCGCCTCACCGGACGTCCTCCGTAGTTTCTGCTCACCGTCGACAGCCGCCCACGCCGCTTCCCATCCTCGATCCACTGCTCCTAGAGCACCGCCGCGACCCACTGGTGCTCTCCAGCCTGCCCAATCTCGCTCTCGTGTACCGGAACGACCGGACCACTACGCCGGCAAGCTCAAGCTCCACCGCCGCTCGGCCTCGCCGTCGACCCGATGCTACAGAGCCCCTCAACCCCAACCAAGAGCACCAACAACACCACATCATCCCATAGAAGCTTTCTGGCTACTCCTCCACCGCCCTCCGGCACCCCAACCACCAGAACGCCTTCGACCCCCTCGGAGCTCCGCCGCCCGCTCGACTTCGCCGTCGATACGCCGCCACAGCCCCTCTCTGCCTCAACCCCGGCCACCTCCGAGACCGCCGTGAGTCCCTGAACATTTCCCCCCACTTGCCCTCGCCACCGGTGAGCCCCCTTGCCGGAATTTGATCGGCACCGATCGAGTTTCCTATGTAGCCCGATCAAGGACTCAATTGCTACAATTCAAAACTTTCCAGGGGCCTATCTGTAGGAAATTAGTACCCCTCTCTAAATCCAAGTCAGCTAACTTGTAAAACCCATAGGAATTCGTAGAAAAATCCAAAAATTGTCAAACCAGTTTTGTTGTACTCTAGAAGTTGAACTCGACAACTTTTGTTACTAAAGTTTGGTCTAAAACTAAATTATTTTTGAGTTATTTTAAAGTTTAACAAAAGTTTAGTTTGAGTATAACTTTTGCATGCTAGCTCTATTGATTGTGATTTTTGGTGTGTAACCTGGTTATGTTATGAATGAGCTTGTATGCAATTTTCAATTATAGTACTGAACTCTAGCTTAAGTTAAGCTAAACTTATGCCAATCAAGCTTGAAAGAGTTTAGATTTAATTAAGCCTGTTGTCAAGGTTTTTATACGTAGATCTTTTTGCCCTGTAATGATCTGCAATAGAATAGTCTATAGTAAATATTTTAGGAATTTACAACACTGTTTACTTAAAGTTTGCATTTAAACTTGAAATTTGAATTTAATTCAAACATCATAACTTTTGTTTTCAGAAAATTATGAAAAATTCAAGGTAAGCTTATCCACTAGGAATAAACTTATCCACAAAAATTCAAGGCCATAGCCTTTGTGGATTTCAAAATAAAAATCAAACTTGTTAACCTAATTCAATTAATTCAATTAATTAGGATAATTGGATTGGGATATCAATAATAAGTTTATATTTAAACCTCTTGCTTTATGAATGCATGTGTATTACTCCGTTGAATTGCAACTTTATTGTGAAATAAAACTCTTAACTCGAGAACCGTCTAAATCAAATCATTGCATATCATGTAGAGTCAACGACACTTGACGACGGAGACTACGAGCTAGTACCGGAAATTGAGCAAGGGTTTTCTGAAGACCCAGTGAGCATCGTCGAGACTCTAACTGAAGCTCCGAACCAAAGTCGGAAATCTTTGACACTCCTGCCCCCAGCCCCACTCAAGAAGTCTAGCCCCGGTGCATAACCCAGTATTTCAAATTACTACAATTTTATGCTTATATATTATATCTTGCATTAAGTCTAGGAGTTGAAATGGAACCCTACATGCATGAATCCTAGGAACCAATGTATTGTACCTGAGTCCTTATTGCTTAGATACTCTGCTAATAGGACCGACAGAAGTCGGGTGATATAGGAGTTGAATGTTTACTATTCTGCAATCACTATAAGGATGATGGACGGGGTCATGTGTGGTATCATGACTCGGAAGGTTACCCCGTCTGTGTTGATAAAAGTTGATAAGGTCGCAGTGTGTGGTAGTGGTGGCTAAGCGTTTGAAAGTACTAGCCACATGCCGTGAAATATGGTAAAGCGGTAAGCCTAGTACCTGATTGGCCTGGCAAATGGACATGTCTCCACCACTCGATTAATTGGTTTCTATTGTACACACGCACCGACGTGTGGGAGTATGTTCTGCGTAGCAGACAGGAGTACGATCATGTAGTCGCGCTACAGACGTACGTCCTGCACATTGGATGTGCGTACGGTCCAACAGTCACTTGTGGTGGCCCTGATCCATAACCCGGAATATGAGGGAAACGGTTGCTTCGGAATGATCTTTGGATGTTCCAAGCGTGTGAGTTAGGTTTACCCTTGCAAGATTTGGAAATTCGATTCAGAATCATCCGTTTCTTGTGGAGATTGAGATTGCTTATTCCTTCTGCCACATAGAGTAAGAACAGTAACCATTATGGAATAATCTGGATGGATGTTAATCTCTATCTTATTTGTCTAGGATAGGTGCTTACCTAGAATGGTTAATAAGACTAGAATCTAAAAGCTAAAACATGAAAGTAGATCATACTCTTTGTTGCTTTTCAGCTGAAATTAAACCCAGAACCATTTCAAGCCTTCATAAGTCTAGTTACGGGCCAAGTATACCCTAATCCCGGGTAAGCCTTGCTGAGTATTAGTATACTCAGTCTTGCTAATGAATTTTCAGGTATGACCTTTGAAAACCCCACGGATAGTCCTGCATGGCCAACATCTGTTCCGTTTGGCTGGTCCGTGGAGTGGGATCCGTCTCCAGCTAGCAGTGACCCTCCTGAATGATGCCATACTTCGGGCTGAGTGTGGTGTCAACCTTCGCAATGTGTGTAGTCGCGTGTTAATTTTCTTCCGCTGTGAACTTGACAGGCATGTTTAGCTTGTCATCTTAAACAATGTTTGTATATTACTTTAAGTTTGAAATGGTTTGTAATAATGTTTAATATTCTGTGGATTAAAAGTTAGTGAGCTGTTGTGTGATTGTAAACTCGCCTTCGTACGAGGTAAACTTGATTCGATCCTGTTGAACCGTGGTTGCATCGGGCGGAGACCCGACAGACCAATGGGTTGTTCCGTTTGAAGTGCGTTGAGTTAGTATCGGCTGTATAGCGATGACTAGCGCACTTGAGCCGAAATAATTCAGGCGGTTCTGCCACAGCTGGTATCAAAGCTGTAGGTTTACTCTTACAACTGCAGCAACTCTTAAAAAAAATATTTTCAGGATAAAAACTTGCTTAACAAACGAATTTATGAAGTACGTTGGATTCGTTAAGGATGGTGCTTAGAACGTAAAGCCCTAGGGATTTATATGGGAGTAATCAGGTGGCTACTAGTATATATATGTATAGTTACTCTAACTTGCAGCATTACTTTTGGTCAACCCGTGATTATACTTTTTGATTCTGGTGCAACCCATAGTTTTATCAGTTCAAAATGTGGGACAAAAGTAGGCCTGAATTTCTATCCTACTAAAGGAGTCTATATGATAGCATCTCCTGGCGATAAAATTACCTCAAATCAAATTTATAGAAAAGTACCAATTCAGTTGGATAGCAATCTGATAAAAACAGATTTATTGTCATTGGACCTAGAAGGAATGGATGTCCTCCTAGGCATGGATTGGATGACTAGGTACCGAGTGTCATTGGATATCTCTTCCCGAGGTGTGGAGATAGATTCAGCCGATCATGAAACTACTATTCTTTATCTTCCACAACGAGAGTGCAACAACTCTTGTGCCTATGCTGTAGAAGGGATTAAGTTAAAGGACATCCCTATTGTTTGATTTGCCTGGAATGCCCCTGAACAGGGATATTGAGTTTATCATAGAATTACAACCCGGCACAGCCCCTATCTCTAAGAGGCCCTATCATATGCCACCCAATGAGCTGGCAGAGCTAAAGATCCAACTTCAGGACCTCCTTGATAAGGGTTTCATTCGTTCGAGTGCTTCACCATGGGGTTGTCCAGCCCTATTCGTCCGAGTGCTTAAGACTATGTGTAGATTATCGTCCCCTCAATGCGGTAACCATCAAAAATAAGTATCCTTTGCCCCGCATTGACATTCAGTTTGATCAGTTAACCGGAGCCCGGGTATTCTCTAAGATTGACCTCCGCTTCGGATATCATCAAATTAAGATCAGGCCAAGTGACATTCCAAAAATAGCATTTTCCACCAGATATGGACTCTATGAATATCTGGTCATGTCATTTGGTCTTACCAATGCATCAGCATACTTCATGTATCTCATGAACTCTTTCTTCATGCAAGAACTCGATAAATCTGTAGTGGTCTTCATTGATGATATTCTGATCTATTCTAAAAATTCGGAAGATCATGCAAAACATCTCCATGTTGTTTTTCAAAGATTAAGAGACCACCACTTGTATGCCAAATTCTCTAAATGTGAATTTTGGCTAGATATCGTTAAATTTCTAGATCACACTATCTCCGGTATATCCGTTGATCCAAGTAAAGTCCAAGAAGTGCTAGATTGGAAACCTCCTACGTCAGTCCATCAGATCCGCAGTTTTCTTGGTTTAGCTGGCTATTATCGTTGTTTTATTCCTGACTTCTCAAGGATAGCCAAACCTATGACCGAACTACTAAAGAAAGGAGTTTAATTCTCCTGGAATCAGAAGTGTGAGGATGCACTCCACACTCTCAGAGCACATCTCACTACTGCTCCAGTTCTGGCTCAACCGGATGTTTCCAAACCTTTTGACATCTATTGTGATGCTTCGGGAACCGGATTTGGTTGTGTGCTTATGCAAGACAACCGAGTGATTGCTTACGCATCGTGAGCACTCACGACTCACGAATAGAACTATCCTACTTATGATCTTGAACTCGCAGCTGCCATCCATGCACTTAAGATTTGGAGACATCATCTGATGGGTACAAAGTGCCATATCTATAATGACCATAAAAGCCTCAAGTACATCTTCACACAAGCAGATCTAAATATGAGGCAAAGGTGTTGGCTAGAGCTTATCAAGGATTATGATCTAGAAGTACACTATCATCCAGGCAAGGCCAATGTCATTGCGGATGCACTTAGCCGCAAGGCACATTGCTCTTATTTGTCAATAGAGGCTTTCAATGAGACTCTTTGTTGGGAGATGAGGAAGCTCAATCTAGAGATCATTTCTCAAGGTAGCTTAAATCATCTCTCATTTAAAGCTACACTTAGGAATAACATAGTCCTGGCACAACAGCATGACAAAGGGGTCAGAATCGTCAAACAGAAGTTAGCACAAGGAGAAGAAAAATATAAGTGTTTTCGAGTAGATCATGAAGGGGTTCTATGGTTCAATGAACGTATCATTGTACCCAAGGATCATAACCTTCGTAAACAAATATTGGAGGAGGCCCATCTATCCAAATTCTCTATGCACCCTGGTAGCACCAAGATGTACCAAGATTTGAAACAAAACTTTCGGTGGACTCATATGAAGCGAGAAATTGAAAAGTATGTTTCGGAGTGTGATATTTGCCAAAGAGTCAAGGCTAGTCACCTAAAAACTACTGGTATTCTTCAACCTTTACCCATTCCCTCCTGGAAGTGGGAGGATATCAACATGGATTTTATCGTTGGCTTACCCAACACCTCCCAAAAGCATGACTCTATTTGGGTAATTGTTGATCGATTAACCAAGATCGCCCATTTCCTTCCTGTGCGTACTACTTACAATGCCAAAAAGTATGCTGAGATCTATCTAGATCAAATTGTTCGTCTTCATGGAGTACCTAAGACGATCATTTCTAATCATGGAGCACAATTCATCGCTCGATTCTGGGAGCAACTTCAACATGCTCTTGAAACTAAGTTAATCCGAAGCTCCGCATATCATCCTCAGACAGACGGGCAAACGGAAAGAATAAATCAGATTCTAGAAGATATGCTTAGAGCCTGCATACTTCAGTATGACAAGAATTGGGACAAATGCTTGTCACTGACAGAATTTTCCTACAACAACAGTTATCAGACAAGTCTCAAAATGGCTCTGTTCGAAGCATTATACGGTCGCTGTTGCTGAACTCCTTTGAGTTGGTCACAAACCAGTGAGCGTAAAATCTTTAGACCCGACCTTTTCACTGAAGCAGAAGAAAAGGTGAAGGCCATTCAAAATAATCTAAAAGCAGCCCAATCTCGATAGAAAAGCTACGCTGACATACGAAGGAGACCAATACAGTTCCAGGTTGGAGACTTCGTGTATCTCTGAGTATCTCCTACTCGAGGTATTCAATGGTTCGGCGTAAAAGGAAAACTTGCCCCTCGATATATTGGACCCTTTGAGATTATCAAAGTCTGTGGACCCGTAGCATATCGTCTTCAACTTCCTCCTCAACTAGTGGCCATTCATGATATTTTCCATGTATCTCAACTTAGGAAGTACGTCAAAATTCCTACCGAGATCATCGATCCCCAAGCCATTGAAATCGAATCTGATCTAACTTATACCGAGCATCCGATCAAAATACTAGACACCAAAGAGAGAAGTACTAGAAGAGAAACCATCAGGATGTTCAAAATGTAGTGGAATCATCACACTGAAGAAGAAGCGACTTGGAAAACCGAGTCATATCTTCAACGAAACTTTCCAGACTTCCTTCAAGCCAACCCCCAAATCTGATCGTCCAATTCCATCCTGTTCCGGAATTTCGGGGCGAGATTCTTTTTAGGGGGGAAGGCTATGACATTCAGGTACTTAGGATTAAAACACACTAGATTCTAGTATAAAGTTTGTGCATTTGACCTTTTGTATGTGTGCTAAAACTTGAATGTAAAGGCAAAAGGGTATTTTTGTAATTTTGGAAAATTTAGGTCCTTTGGTGCAAAATGGGTGAGAATGGGAGGTAAAATCAAATTATGTAAAGGGTTGTTTTGCAAGAAGCAAGTATTTACTTTTAAACCACAAATAGAAGTGAAACTACCCTAAGGATTCAATTGGAGTGTAGATTTTAAATAGGATTTCTCCGAAATTTGAAACTTTGCCAAGTTTTAAGTTAGATTCAAATCAGTTACTCTTTTGAAACTGAACCTTAAAGCAAAGTTATAGATCTTGCTAAGCTCTACACTTTTGCTTTTGGGCACATTTCCATTTGAGCTATGGTTTGAAAGTTAACCTACTTCTATAGTGGAGTCCCTGCACTTTTGAAAAATTGCAGCAGGTCCCCATCGTCTACCTCCAGCTCCCTCCTTGCTCTGTTTCTCTCTGCGCCGACCCCGCCGCCCTCACCGGCCAATTTCCCGAGCTCCAGCTGCCCTGCACCGCTCTTCTCTGCGCCACGTGCCGCACCAGCACCGCGCCCGCCGCTTCCCACCCCACGCTGGCCCTCTCCCTCCTCCTCCATGTCGCGCCGCCGCTGCCCGAGCCGCCACGTGGGCCGCCGAGCTTGCCAGCACCTGCTCTCGCTCGCCGTGCCTCCTCCTCGACTTGAAGCGTGTCCCTGAGCTCCCAGTGCACTCCCTCTTGCATTCATGCACCCACATTTGCAGTGCCTTTCTTCTTCCCGAGCACGACGCCCCGCCGGAGCTCCGCCGTAGCTCCTGCTCGCCGTCGTCAGCCGCCTCCGCCGCCTCCCACCCGCAATCCAGTACTCCAGCAGCATCGCCGCCACCCACTGTTGCTCACAGACCCACCCAATTTCAATTTCCCGCACCCGAACAACCCCGACCATGGCGCCGGTGAGCTCGAGCTCTGCCGCCGCTCAGTCTCGTCGCCGTCCCGACGCCTTGCCGTCTCTCAGCCCCGGCCAAGCATACAATCAGCACCACATCATCGCGAGGAAGCTTCCTAGCTACTTCCCCACCACTCTCCTGCCCTCCAGCCACTGGAACTCCATCGCCGCCCCTCGGAGCCCCGCCGTCCGCCCCTGCTCGCCATTGATTCGCCGCCTCGGCCCCTCTCTTCCCCAACACCGGCCACCCCCGTGACCGCCGTGAGCTTCTGAACCTTTTCCCCCACTTGCCCCTCGCCGCCGGTGAGCCCTCTTGCCGGAATTCGATCGTCATCGATCGGGTTCTCTGTTTAGCCCAGCCAAGGACCCAATTGCAACGATTTAAAACTTTCCAGGGGCCTTTCTGTGGAAAAATCAGAACCCCCCAATTCAAATCAGCCAACTTTGAAAATCCATAGGAATTTGTAGAAAAATGCAAAAATTACCAAACAAGTTTTGTTGTACTCCAGAAGTCTAACTCAACAACTTTTGTTAATGGAGTTCAGTTTGAAACAAAACGTTCTAAAAGTTATTTAAAAGATTAGCAAAAGAGTATCCTTTGTGTAACTTTTGCATGCTAGCTCTATTGCTTGTGATTTTTGGTCTGTAGCCTATTTAGGGTATGAATGAGCTTGTGTACAAATTTCTCTGGTAGTACTGAACCCTAGCTTAAAATAGATTAAACTTATGCAAATCAAGCTTGAATTGGTTAAAAATTTATTCAAGCATGTTACTAATGTTTTTATGCTTAGATATTTTTACCATATGATGTACTATACGTAAGTAGTTCACAGTAAATCTTTCAAGAATTTAGGTCACTATTTTGCCTAAGGTTTGAATTTAAACTTGAAATTCAAGGCCATAGCCTTTGTGGATTTCAAAATAAAAATCAAACTTGTTAACCTAATTCAATTAATTCAACTAATTACGATAATTGAATTAAGATACAAATAGTAAGTTTGAATTCAACTTTCTTATTTTATGAAGTTGTATTTATCAAATTGTTAGATTGCAACTTTATCGTGAAGTAAAATTCTTAACTCAAGAACCACCTCATTCAAATCACTGCATATCATGTAGAGTCAACGACACTCGATGACGGAGTCTACGACCTGATCCAGGAGCCCGAGCAAGGGTTTTCTGAAGACCATGAGGATATAACTGAAGCCCAAAACCAAGGTTCGGAAGTCTTTGACATCCCTGACCCTAGCCCCGCTCAAGAAGACAAGCCCCGATGCATAACATAGTATTTTAAATTCTTACACTTATATATCTATATTATGCATTATGTCTAGGAGTTGAAATGGAACCCTAGATGCATGAATCTTAGGAACCATTGTATTGTGCCTGAGTCCTTATCGAATAGATGCTCTGCTAATAGAACCAGCAGAAGTCGGGTGATTTCCTGTCACTCGTGCGATATAGGAGTTGAATGTTTACTACTCTGCAATCACTATAAGGATGATGGACGGGGTCATGTGCAGTATCATGACTTGGAAGGTTACCCCGTCTGTGTTGATAAAAGTTGATAAGGTCACAGTGTGTGGTAGATGTGGTTAAGCATTTGAAAGTACTAGCCACATGCCGCGAAATATTGAAAGCGGTAAGCCTAGTAACCAATCGGCCCGAGGAGTGGACATACCTCCCATCACTTGTAATTTGGTTTTTCGCACACGCGCCGACGTGCAGGAATACATTTCGCACAGCGGATAGGAGTACGGTCATGTAGTCACGCTACAGACGTACGTCCTGCACATTGGATGTGCGTATGGTCCTACAGTCGCTTGTGGTGGCCCTGATCCACGAGTCGGAATGAAAGGCAAACGGTTGCTTCGGAATGATCATTGGATGTTCCAAGCATGTGAGTTAGGTTGACCCTTGCAAGGTTAGGAAACTCGATTCAGAATCGTTCGTTTCTCGCGGAGATTGAGACTGCTTGTTCCTTCTGCCACATAGAGTAAGAACCGTAACTATTGTTGGAATAATCTGGATGAATGCTAATCTCTACCTTGCTTGTCTAGTATAGGTGCTTACCTAGAACAAGAAAGTTAGATCATACTCTTTGTTGCTTTTCAGCAAAAAGAAAACTAGAACCTCTTAATCCTCCATGGTCTAGTTTCTGGCTAAGTATACCCAATCTCAGTTAAGTCTTGATGAGTTGTGGTGTGATTGTAAACTCGCCTTCATACGGGGTAAACCTACCTCGATCCTGTGTAACCGTTGTTGAATCGGGCAGTGACCCGACAGACCAATGGGTTGTTCCATTTGAAGTGCGTTGAGTTAGTATCACCTGCATAGTGATGACTAACGCACTTGGGCCAGAATAATTCAGGCGGTTCTGCCACAATATGCTTACAAAACTATGTCCTTCGGGTTGAAAAACACAGGAGCTACCTATCAGCGCGCCATCCAGATGTGCTTTGCTGATCAGCTGCATGGCAACGTTGAAGCCTACGTGGATGACGTGGTCATCAAGACTAGGAATTCCGACGACTTGATTGCAGACTTGGAAGAAACGTTCAGCAGCCTGCGCAGATTTCGATGGAAGCTCAACCCAACCAAATGCATTTTCGGAGTACCATTAGGGAAATTGCTCAGGTTCATCGTCAGCAACAGGGGAATTGAAGCCAATCCTGTGAAGATCACAGCCATCACTAATATGGAGGCTCTGGCCAAAATCAAAGATGTGCAGAAGCTAACAGGATGTATGGCAGTCCTGAACAGGTTCATCTCCAGACTCGGGGAGAGAGGACTACCCTTTTTCAAGCTCCTGAAACGCCAAGATAAGTTCCAATGGACGGAGGAGGCCGAGCGGGCCCTGCAAGATCTGAAACATCACCTCCAGTCTCCGCCGGTCCTTACAGCACCACTGCCGGGGGAAGATCTACTACTCTACATCACGGCAACAACTCATGTTGTCAGTAGTGTTATTGTAGTCGAGCGAGGTGAGGAAGGCCATGCATTTGGAGTGCAGAGGCCTGTATATTTCGTCAGCGAGGTACTCTCCGAATCCAAGGTACGATACCAGCGGTTCAGAAACTTTTATATGCAATTCTGATTACATCAAGAAAGTTGTGCCATTATTTCGACGAGTACAAGATCACTGTGGTTATGGATTTCTCTTTGGCGGATATTCTTCATAATCAAGATGCCACGGGGCGTATATCAAAATGGGCATTGGAACTGGGGGCTTTGTCTATCGACTTCAAGCCACGCACTGCAATCAAGTCTCAAGCTCTAGTCGATTTTATGGCTGAGTGGAGAGAGAATCAAATTCCAACTCTAGTCAATAAGCCAGAGCATTGGACCATGTACTTCGATGGATCTCTCAAGCTCGACAGCGGCGGCGCTAGAGTCCTATTTATTTCTCCACGGGGAGAACAGTTGAAGTATGTCCTTCAGATCCTTTGGGAGGTATCCAATAACGAAGCTGAGTATGAAGCCTTGCTTCACGGGCTACGTTTGGCAATATCACTAGGGATCAAGCGACTACTTGCATATGGCGATTCTCTTCTTGTCGTTCAGCAAGTCAACAAAGAGTAGGACCGCAACAAGGAGATGATGGACGCTTATGTACAAGAAGTGTGCAAGCTGGAAAATAAATTTTCTGGCCTGGAGGTTCATCATGTGGTACGGTAGCATAACATTGGTGTGGACATACTGTCCAAGCTAGGATCCACCCGTGCATAGGTTCCAGCGGGAGTTTTCATTCAGGAGCTGAAACAGCCATCCATTAAGTCCTCACCTCAGGTAACCACTGATGATGGCTTTCAACAGCCCGATCGGGAGGTTATGATGCTTGGGGAGGACTGGAGAGAGGCTTACATCGACTTCATCCGGGATCAAAAACTTCCAGCAGGGGTGGACACAAGAAGCGCAGAGGCAGCTCGTGTCATGCGCAGAAGCAAGGGTTTCATCCTGGTCGACAGCAAGCTCTATCGACGTGGCGCACGATCAGGGGTGCTCATGAAGTGCGTCACAATAGAAGACGGCTATGATATATTGCGGGAGATACATGAGGGCGTTTGTGGCAACCATGCAGCTTTGAGAACGCTGGTGGGAAAAGCATACAGAGCTGGTTTCTGGTGGCCCACTGCAGTGACCGATGCTAAAGACCTCATGCGGAGATGCCAAAACTGCCAATTCTTTGGAAAGCAATCTCATGTCCCGGCTCACAGTCTCATCACCATACCGCCATCTTGGCCATTTGCTTGCTGGAGCCTAGATATGATTGGGCCCTTCACAACAGCGCGAGGCGGTTTCACCCATGTATTGGCGGCTACGACAAGTTTACCAAGTGGATCGAGTACAAGCCGATAGCCAAGCTCACGCCAGATCGGGTGGTTGATTTCATCTCTGATATCTTGCATCGCTTCGGCTTCCCGAATACCATCATCACGGACCTGGGATCAAACTTCACAGCTAACCAGTTCTGGGAGTTTTGTGAAAATGCGTGCATCGAGGTCAAATATGTCTCTGTTGCACACCCAAGGGCCAATGGTCAAGTCGAAAGGGAGAATAGCATGATAATTGAGGGCCTCAAGAAAAGACTTTATGATGAAAACAACAAGAAAGGAGGAAAGTTGATACACGAGTTGCCACATGTCGTCTGGGGGCTCTTGACTCAGCCATCCAAAGCCACAGGACAAACTCCGTTCTTTCTCGTCTACGGCTCTGAAGCTATCTTACCGGCCGACATCATGTGGAAATCCCCACGGGTTGAAATGTACAATGAAGGTGAGGCGGACGAAGCAAAATGTACAATGAAGGTGAGGCGGATGAAGCGAGGCAGTTAGAGCTCGATTCTGTCGAAGAGGCTCGCTGCATCGCTCTTGTTCAGTCAGCTCGATACCTGCAGGGGATTCGGCGTATCACGATCGCAACATAAGGGAACGGTCATTCGGCATAGGTGACTTGGTCCTACGTCGCATCCAAGACGAGTCCGGCCTACACAAGCTCAACTCAAGGTGGGAAGGTCCGTTCGTCGTCAAGCAGGTTACCGGACCGGGGTCGTATCGACTACAATATCCCGAGGGCCAAGATGTTCCGAACTCTTGGAACATTCAGAACCTACGCAAGTTCTACCCATGAGAAAATGTTCGGAGATAGCTGATCTCCGGGCGCTCAGGTGGTCTTTTTCTTCCGAATCAATTTAGGGCCACGGCCACGTGCATGTTTTATATAAATCGACTTCTTGTCATGAGTTTCACAGAGGCTACGGCCACGTTCATGATACATCGACTTCTTGTCATGAGTTTGACGGAGGCTGCGGCCACATCCACGCTTTGTCAACTTCTTGTCACGAGTTTGATGGAGGCTACAGCCACGTCCATGCTTTATCGAATTCTCGCCATGACCTTTGATGGTTGTTTGCGATGATGATCGCATCTTTCCCAGCAAGATCGATCCATTCGATTGGTTTATACCTAACTTGTTGGATGGGCTCGCATAAGGAGCTATGTCAACTATGCCCAGAGTCGTTGCACTCAGGGCAATTTCGACTCCTTGCCAGAAGCATGGCAGCTGCGTGATGATGCTCGCGTTCTTTCCCAACAAATTCGATCCGCTCGATTGGTTTCTACCTAACTTGTTGGATGCATGCTCATGAGGAGCGATTTTGACTACACCCAGAGTCATTGCACTTGGGGTAGCTTCTTTTCTCCCTGCCATATGTACGGCAATCTTGCGACGATGCTCGCGTTCTTTCCTAACTAGTTAGGCCCGCGCGATCGGGTTGTATCTAACTTGTGGGATGGTTTCCTACTCGGAGCTATGGCTACTTCTAGGGTCACTGCACCTAAGGTAGTGTCTACTACTTAGCCTTTAAGCCTGGATGACAATTCAGCTAAGGCACATACAAGTAGAGACATCAAATAAAATATATACATAAGGAAACAAGTACTTGTTTTTACATCCTACTCTTGCAGTACATTTTCTACTATCTATTCTGCTACAGGTCGGGCTTCTTGGAGGTACTCGGTGAATTGGTCTTCAGTGCACTCCGCAGCCACTCGCTGAGAAAATTTCTCTACTTGGGCCTCTGGGACAAAGGATTTTACGAAGGCGAGGGCATGGCTGACACACGCGACCGGCGCCCCCTACAACAGATGGATTTTTGGAGGTGGGTTGTGGTTTGACTCGGAAGAGGAAGAGGAAAAGATCCCAGTGGGGTTCAATTCTGAGAAATGCTTCGCAAAAGTGAATAAAGATGGAAATTATGGCAGAACCAACTTGAATTATACTGGCTCAAGCACGCGAGTCCACACCAGAGGGTTCCAACGTACTTCAAACGGTATAATCCCTTGGTCTATCGGGTAGCGTCCCGATAAACCACCGATACAGGATCAAATAAGGTTACCTCACACGAAGTCGAGTCCAGAGATACAGTCACCATCATATTTTACATCACAGGGTAATTACTTTACAAGAGTTTCCAAAAGTAGTACAAAGTTCCATACTTAGTAACATTATTACAAAGTTTGCAGAAATAGCAAAGGGTCCAAACTAAGAGTCATTATTACAAACCAGTTTTATAGTTCAAGTTCAAGCAGCGGAATTCAAAGTACGATAACTATACACGTCGCCAGTAAGGATGTTATGCTAAGCCATGGCACAACATCACTCGTTATGATCAGGGTTGGCTGGGGACGGGTCCCACTCCACGGACCAACCATCAGGCAAAACATAAGGCCAAGGCATGGGGTAAGTAGGGTCTTCAGAAACATTACCTGAAACAAAATCATATAGCAAGGCTGAGTACTCTAATACTCAGCAAGGCTTACCCGGAAATTTGGGTATACTTAGCCCATAACTAGACCATGAAGGCGTTAACGGGGTTTCGGGTTTTGTTTTAGCTGAAAAGCAACAAAGAGTAGATCCTTACTTTCATATTTTAGCTTTTAGATTCTAGTTCCTTTAACCATTCTAAGTGAGCACCTCTAACTACTCAAGCAAGGTAGAGTCTTTTTAAACATACAATAATATTACTCCTCATAAGATTTCCCTTGTTACTCTATGTGGCAAAAGAGTTAAGCAGTCTCAATCCTCATGAGAAACAGACGATTCTGAATCGAATTTCAACCCTTTCAAGGTAAACCTAATTCACACGCTTGGAACATCCAACTGTAGTTCCGAAGCAACCGTTTGCCTTTCATTCCGGGTCGTGGAACAAAGCCACCACAAGCGACTGCTGGACCGTACGCACATCCAATGTGCAGGACATACGTCTGTAGCGCGACTACATGACCGTATTCCCGTCTGCTCTGCAGAACGTACTCCCACATTTGGTGCATGTAAACATAAAATAAAAGTCGAGTGGTGGGGGATGAGTCCACTTGCCGGGCCGATTGGTTACTAGGCTTACCGCTTACCATATTTCGCGGCATGTGGTGTAACGCCCTAAGGTAATTTTCCTAAATTTTGAGGAATTAATTTGGGCTTAAATGAAATTTCCAGAGTTTTCCCTAATTTATCTTGCATTTAAAGCAATTTATAACACAAAAAAATAAAACTAATTATAAGATCAACATGTTTGTGCATTCATGCTGGAGCATTATTTTTCTTGTGTTGAGTTTATAGGGTTTGAATTTAAATTTATTTGAATTCAAATAGATTTGTTTGAATGGTTTGAGTGTAGAAAAGAAAAAGAAAAGAAGAAAAAGGAAAGAAAGGGAGCAGCAACCCAACCCAGCCCAAAACCCCTCTCTTTTCCCCACGTGGGCCGGCCCAGTAACCAGCCCAGCACACCCCGCGCGCTCCCCTCCCTCTCCTCCTCTCGCTGCCACACGGGCCCGCATGTCGGCGCCACTTCTTTTCCCAGCTGAGCCGCGCCTTTCCTCCCTCCTTTCTCTCTGGCAGCGTGGCCCCGCGTGTCAGTGCCCCCTTTCCTCTTTCTTCTTCCTTCCAGCGCCCGACTCCCCCTCCCCTGTTTTCTCCCCGCCGGCCCGGCCGCCCCGTCTCTGGGCGTGGCCCCGCTTCACCGCTTCCCCTGGGCCCATCCCACCGCACCGTACCCCGCCTAGAACCCTCTGGAAGTTACTCGAGCTCGGATGGGGTCGTGCTGCAACCGCCCGCGGGATGCGCGGCATCCGTTGGCTCGGCGACCCGCACGCCGAGATTGCTCAGCCCCTTCTCTTATCCCCGGCGCCTCTTGGGTTCACCCAAGTTGCAGCGGCCCTCCTAAGCACGCCCTGAGCCCTGCACCGTACGCCACTGCTCGGATTGGAAGGAACCACCGTCGTTGGCCACCGTCGGTAAGTGCCTGCCGCGTTTTGGTTCCCCGCCACCGGTGCACTTCGGGCCTTCCTAACCCCCTAGCCACCTCCACAGGGGTTCCCCGGATCGGTTCCCGCAACCCAGAGGCCCGGAGCACCTCTGCAGTGGCCTCTCCACGATCACCGACCGCCTCCGCCGCTTGCTCGCCGCCGAGGGCACTCCTTCGCCGCATCCTCGCCCATCTCGAGCCCACGGTGAGGAACACCACCACCCCCTCTCAGTGTTAATCCAGCTAGCGTGGTCTGTGGCATGTTTCCGAGGTCGGAACGCCGTCCCGGCGAGACCCGCACGCCGAGGCCGCCCCACCTTTTCTTAGCCCCGGCCGTTCTCTCGCGCTCCTCCTCAGCCGCCACTACCTCTCCAGTTTTTCCCCGTGCCCTTGCACCGCTCGGATTTGAGCCGCCGCCATCGACCGAGCCCCGCGCCGCCGCAATTCCACCCCGGCGCCGCCAATCCCCCACCACAGGCCGTCGTCACAGCTTCCAGGCGTGGTAAGGATCGCGCCGTGCCCCTTCTCCCTTCCTCCCTCCCTCCGCGTGAGCGCGTCCCCCTGGCTGCAGTGATCCTGAGACGCCCTTGCCGTGGGGAGCTCTGACCCAAACCCTAATCAGCCCTCTCAAGCCCCTAGATGAGTTCTCCGTGTCGCGCTCTACCTCTAGGGCTTAATATCGTTCAAAACTGAGCCCGAAGGGCCGAGTTTGGCCAGCTCCGGCGAGCCTCCGCCGCGGGAGCCGAGCTCCGGTGGCCGGCGCCGCCGTCCCGCGCGCCCATCTGCCCGAGCCGTAGGATACGAGGCGAGCGGACAGGATTAGATCGAGCCATGATAGATTAGAGCCGCCGGATCGCGATCCAACGATCCTGATTAGGAGGTACCGGTTCGGCTCTGTTTTAAATCTGAGCGGTCAGTTTGAAATCCAGCGGTCGTGAATGGATCAAGAGTAGAGAGAGTCCGGGGCGTGGGATCGAGATCCAACGGGTGAGGACCGCGCGTACCCTTTCGCGTAATAGATCTAATCTGAGCCGTTTGATGGCGATCCAAAGGCCCAGATTTGGAGATACCCCTTCAGCCGTTCCATTTGCTGAAGAGCCCCTGTCTTTTACAGAAATCAACCCGCAGTACTCTTTAGCTCAAAAGTATTTACATTTTAGTCCTGTTTTACCCGTTTAGACCCCTGAGCTTTCCAGATTTAGTGCCCGCCGTCCAAGCCCCGGGTTTTCACGTGCTAGCCCTGTGTCTACACTTTAATTGCGTTTAGGTCCCTCGGTTTTTGCGCAGAACCCCTTAGAACCTCCAGTTTTCTTACAAATAGGTCCCTGGATCTTGTTTCAAGCGTAGTTTTCGCGTCTTAGCTCCGTTTTAGGTGTTCTTTATGTCCACGCGATCGTTGTAATGCGTAGAATAGTTCTGTGTGCTGTTCTATTGTATTGGTGTACTGTTTTCTTATAGTTTGCTATTGTCTGTGCATGTGTGTATGTGTGGACCATGCTTGATGATCGTGAGTAGACGCGGAGCCTTTGGACCAGTACCAGGAGCCACCATCTTCTGAAGCTTTTGAGCAGCAGCAGGAGAATTTTGAGGAAGGCAAGTATAACATGAGCATCCTACCACTTTTAAATACAGATTTCATACTGCATTTTAATACTGTATGCCTATAAGGACTTTCCTAGCCACTTTATATTCTATATATATCCTTTGGGTTGCATTATGGTTAGTTGTGCTAGGTTGCTGCGCTATAACAAACTTGGTCCTTTTTAATTAAATTTGATTAATGGTCTTATGCAACTTAATCCTGAGCGTGGCCCTCTGTGCTGTGTGCTTGAGTAGCTCACGTCTCCGTAAAAGATGTTTTGTTAGAAACTTGGTTTAGAGGGCCAGCACGGTGCTTAGTGCTTGGTTGGCCACTCTCCATAAGGACCGGTTCATAGAGCGACAACCTGGGAGAACCGCGCAACCACAAGACTGGAATGGGACGGTCTTGACTTACTAATCAGGTCGTGTTGGTTCGGGAGTAACTTACCTGCGTGGGCAAGAGGGGTGGTAAGCTTCAATGGTCCCTGCTCCTCCGGCTTGGTCTGTGCTGTGTGTCTTGTACCCCCGGAGGTGGGCCCCATGGTCGCTGATCCAGAATCCTTAGCGGTTACACCTTACCAACGTGATCCTTTGTAACGGTCTCGTAGTGTGCTTGCTAGCCATCTCACCTAAGGAAGTGTGATGAACAACTAGCGTAGCCCACGACTTATGGGTAAAGTTGTGCAACCTCTCGAGAGTGTAAAACTGATATATCAGCTGTGCTCACAGTCATGAGCGGCCCAGATCCTCCTTTTGATTAGTGGGGTTATCAACCTTTGATTAGGGAGATTTCCCCGGGTGGTTTTGGTTTGGTTGGTTTCTCAGTAGTTCTTAACTAATATTGATTAATTTCTTATACAATATAGGTTTATGGTAATTCATCCAATTATAGTAAATAGTTTTAATAAAATTTGCCAAGATTAAAAGCTACTGCAGTTGAGTCAGCTAACCCTAGAGCCTCATACTCGTGTTATACTTGTTGAGTACAAGTTGTGTACTCACACTTGCCTCTTCGTCTCTTCTGTTCTCTTTGGGATATCTTCGACTGCTGCTCAGTACCAGGCGACGTGGAGAACTACATCAGCGGACTCGACGATTTCTAGGTGTTGTCTCCCAGTTGACGTCCCTGTGGCGCCCCACTCTTCATGTATTTATTTTACGCTTCCGCATTCCTTGAACTGATTCTTGATTCAGTTGTAATAAAGACATTCCTTTTATAATTTATACGCTTTTATTCGTGACATGTGTTGTGATATATTGATAATCTGTTGTATATATGCGTGACTTGATCCTGGCGCATATATGATTGCTCGATTTACGTTCTTATAAATCGGGTGTGACATGTGGCTAGTACTTTCAAACGCTTAACTGCCACTACCACACACTGTGACCTTAACCAAAATTCATCAACACAGACGGAGTATCCTTTCTTTCCAAGGTGCTACTCATAATCCCGTCCGTCATCCGTATAGTGATTGCAGAATTGTATTCAATCAACTCCTATATCGCGCGAGTGATAGGAAATCACTCGACTTCTACCGGTCCTATTAGCATAGCACTAGTGGGACTCAGTTTCCAACATTCAGTACATTGGTTCCTAGGGAGATGCATCTATGGTTTCCAGACAACTCCTAAAAACTTAATGCACAATTATATATATATAAAGGTAAATTGCAGGGTAAATAAGATACTGGGTTTATGTCCAGGGCTTGCCTTCACTGGCGGGGCTTGGGTCAGAGATACTAATAAATTCTGCTGAACTTGGGTTCGGGGCTTCAGTTAATTCTCCAATGACGTTCCCGGTGTCTTCAGAGACTTCCACTTCGGTTTCTGGGAGGACCTGATAGTCACCGTCCGCAAGAAACGTCGAGTCTACATGTGATCAAAATGATGCAGTTTAGGAAATGCATAAATTGGCATTCTACTTCACGATAAAGTTGCAATTCAATGAACATAATATTATATATTAGCAAACAACACAATTGTCATTCACTGGGCAGTCATTTATCGGGTATTAACCCATATACTTAGCTATATTAAGTGAGGGGGGGGTAACTCTAAATATTTAACTAACTACATGAAGTAGCATGGTTGACTATTAAACTAATTACATTTAACACTTTTATTTAATTAATTAGCTAATCACCTTGAAAACCCTAAGTTATTATTTAATATGGATCTATTAATCAAGTTCTATTTATTTTAGTTATTTTACACCTGATCATGGGTTGAAAATTTGTAGGTATGCTACACTACTCTAGAGTAACATCTTAAAACATTTTTATAATTTTCCAAGAATAAAAGCTAGTATAAAAGAATTATCTTTGGAAACAAACCAAAAATTCATAACTTGGGGTATGACCTACTATTAATCCTAATATTTTTACCATGGATTACACATTCAAAAAGGAAGTTATTATAAATTTCAATTACAAATACTAACAGAAACATCCTTAATTAAAAATTTAATCATTTCATCAACATAAAACAAAAGTACTCGAAATCTAAGTAAATGAGTAGTAAAGAACTTGAGATTTCTACACAGAACTATACATAGCACATACAATCTAAGTTCCAAATTTCATCTATAACACATGCCTACAACATGAGATACAAATAAAACACTCATTTTCTAGTATTTAATCTACAACAAAAATTATACATATATAGCTCAAGTTTACTACACAAAAGTAGTCGAATTTAACTCAAGGATTCCAACAAAACTAGTTTGGCATTTTTCTGAATTTTCTACAATTTTCTACGAGTTTTTGAAGTTCACAGCTTTTGAATTGGGGGGGGGGGGGGCTCTGGAATCTTACAGGGACACCGTTAAAACTTTTGAAATCTTTACAGGGATGCCCTTGGCTCGTCGGGGAAGAAGGCAGTGAGGTTGCCGGCCAAATTCCGGCGAGGGTACGGCGAGGGGTTGGAAGAGAAGTGGTCAGCGAGCACCAGGAGGTCAAGGCGCACCTGCTAGAGGTCTTAGGAATGGGAGGGGATGACCGGAGGGGGCTTTCCCATGGTGGCCGAGGCGGCGGCGGAGGGGCGCTCGTCGGCGAGGAGGTTCCCGGCGAGTAGGAGGGCGAAGCTTGGGCTCAACAGCTGCAGTAGGATGAGGGGAAGCTATTGGAGCAGTTGAATTGGGCGGAGGAGGGGCGGAGGTACAAGCTCGACAGCGGCAGAAGCTTACCGGCGAAGGGGAGAATGGCGGCGAGGTAGCTCCGGTGGAGGTCCGGCCTCGGTAAGTGGCTGGTGAGCGTCAGTGGGGTACGAGGAAGCTTCCTAGGGGTTGGGGTGGGCAATGGAAGGCTCGAGGTGGGGGCTCCAAGGCGAACAGGAGCTCACCGGAGATGGAGGAGATGGCGGCGGTGGTGCTCGGGGTCCTGGGCAAGTAAAGAGCAGGAACAAGAATGGAATGGAAGGACAGGGAACTAGTGCTGCTCTGGAACCAGAAAAGAGAGAGCAAGGGGGCGTGCATGGGCGATGCCACGGCGGCGGCGAGATGGCGGCGGTAGAGCCGCAGGACGGCGTGGAGCGCGCGCGAGAAGGCTAGGAAGGGGAAGCTAGAGCGGCGTTCTGGTTGGGGGCGACGCGTGGAGTAGCTAGGAACTGGAGGTGGCGCCGGGGAGCGGCCGAGGCTCAGCACATGGCCGGGGAAGCGGCGCTGACACCGGCGGCAGGGGTGCAGCGGGCGAAGCAGAGGAATCGCCAGAGAAGGAAGAAGAGAGAAGGGGGTCCGAGGGGTCTCTTTGAAAAAAACAAAAACCTTAGGGACTTCACTGTAAACCGAAATTTCCCACTGATCCAAAACTCTAATGAGATAAAGGTCAAAATAGAAGTTGTAGAACTTTTCAAATCCTATAATTTGCTTTAGGGCTCAAGTTCAGAAACCTAAAGTACAAAGTTTTATTTCACCATTTTGTACTCAAATTAATTTTTACATAAGTCTTGTCCTAGTAGTGTAAATCTTATGAACTTTTGGGCCTATCTGCAAGCATTTAAGGCTGGTCATGATGACATTCACCTTTTTCACTTTGACCCTTGGTAATTTTTGGAAAGTTACTTTATACTTCAACTAAGTTACATAAAAGGACTTATACTTTCATAAATTTACACAATTACCCTTATTCTCATAACTTTACTAGATTTTCACACAAATTCACACACACCAAACATTATTTCTATTGGTTTGCTCTATTTGACACCTAGGGTGTCACAACCTTCCCCCCTAAAAGTAATCTCATCCCGAGATTACAGGAATGTTATAGCAAGAGAGTAGATACCTAAGAATTTTTGAGGAAGTCTGGGAAGTTCTTCTGAAGATAGTCTTCGGTTTCCCAGGTAGTTTCTTCTTCTGTATGATGATTCCATTGGATTTTAAACATTTTGACCGTTACTCTTCTAGTACTTCTTTCCTTGGTATCTAAGATTCTGATTGGAAGTTCTTTATAGGAAAGATCGGGCTCGATGTCGATACTTTGTGTATCAACGATTTTGGTAGGAACACGAATACATTTCTTCAGTTGGGATACATGGAAGACATTATGAATGGCTGCTAGCTGAGGAGGAAGTTGAAGTCGATAGGCTACGGGTCCACAAATTTCAAGGATTTCAAAAGGACCAACGTAGCAAGGAGCAAGTTTGCCTTTGATACCAAATCGTTGAACGCCTTGAGTAGGAGATACTCGCAGGTATACAAAATCGCCTACTTCAAACTGTATTGGTTTCCTCCTTTTATCTGCGTAGCTCTTTTGTCTTGATTGAGCCACTTTAAGATTGTTCCCAATGATCTTTACCTTTTCTTCTGCTTCATTAACAAGATCAGGTCCAAAGATTTCGCGTTCACCAGTCTGAGACCAATTCAAAGGAGTTCTGCATTGGCGACCATATAAGGCTTCAAAAGGAGCCATTTTGATGCTTGCCTGATAACTGTTATTATAGGAGAATTCTGCCAAGGCTAAGCATTTATCCCAATGCTTGTCGTATTGGATTACACAAGCTCGAAGCATATCTTCTAAAATTTGGTTGATTCTTTCTGTTTGCCCATCTGTCTGTGGATGATATGCGGAGCTTCGAATTAACTTGGTTCCAAGAGTTTGTTGAAACTGCTCCCAGAAATGGGCAACAAACTGTGCTCCACGATCAGAGATGATCGTTTTAGGTATCCCGTGGAGACGTACTATTTGGTCGAGATATATTTCTACATACTTCATAGCAGTGTAAGTGGTATGCACTGGAATAAAATGAGCGGTCTTGGTTAACCTATCCACAATCACCCAAATAGAATCATGCCTTTGGGAAGTATTGGGTAAACCTACGATAAAGTCCATACTGATATCTTCCCATTTCCACGAAGGAATAGACAAAGGTTGTAGCGTACCAGAAGTCTTTAAGTGACTGGCCTTAATTCTCTAGCAAACATCACACTCAGAGACGTACTTTGCTATTTCTCTTCTCATACGAGTCCACCAAAAATTCTGTTTCAAATCTTGGTACATTTTCGTACTGCCAGGGTGCATAGCAAATTTAGATAGATGTGCTTCATCCATTATTTGCTTGCAAAGCTGATGGTTCTTGGGTACAACTATACGTCCCTTAAACCGTAGAACTCCTTTAGAATCCTCTTGGAAACATTTATATTTTTCTTTTCCTTGGGCTAATTGTTGCTTGATAATTCTGATTCCCTTATTATGTTGTTGTGCCGTAACAATACTATCCTGGAGTGTAGGCTCAACTGCTATATGATTCAGACTGCCTTGAGGAACGATTTCCAGATTAAGCTTCCTCATTTCCCAACAAAGAGTGTCGTTGAAAGCTTCTACTGATAAACAATGACAATGTGACTTACGGCTAAGTGCATCCGCAACCACATTGGCTTTGCCTAGATGGTAGTGTACTTTGAGGTCATAATCCTTTATAAGCTCTAACCAACGTCTTTGCCTCATATTCAAGTCCGCTTGTGTAAAGATGTACTTTAGACTCTTATGATCCGTATAAATATTGCACTTAGTACCCATAAGGTGGTGTCTCCAAAGTTTAAGTGCATGTATAACAGCTGCAAGCTCAAGGTCATGAGTAGGATAATTCTGCTCATGTGTCCGAAGTGCTCTAGAGGCATATGCAATTACGCGGTTATCTTGCATAAGTACATACCCAAGTCCGGTGCCTGATGCATCACAGTAGACATCAGAAGATCTGGATGGGTCTGGTTGAGCCAAAACTGGAGCAGTGGTAAGATGTGCTCTTAAGGTGTGGAAAGCTTTGGCACAATTCTCATTCTAGGAGAATTTAACTCCCTTTTTCAATAGTTCTGTCATGGGCTTGGCTATCCTGGAAAAATCTGGAATGAAACAACGGTAATAGCAAGCAAGACCGAGGAAACTGCAGATATAATGGACCGAAATAGGGGTTTTCCAATCCATCACTTCTTGAACCTTACTCGGATCGACAGATATACCGTCCTTAGAAATGGTATGACCCAAAAATTTGACGGTATCCAGCCGGAGTTCACATTTAGAGAATTTGGCATACAGACGGTGATCCCGCAAATGTTGAAGAACACTATGAAGATGTTTAGCATGGTCTTCAAGAGTTTTGGAATAGATCAGAATATCGTCAATAAAAACCACGACGAACTTATCGAGTTCTGGCATGAAAACAGAGTTCATGAGATACATGAAATATGCCGGTGCATTGGTAAGACCAAAGGACATAACCAGATATTCATAGAGTCCATATCTGGTGGAGAAGGCGGTTTTCGGAATATCACTTGGTCTAATCTTTATTTGATGATACCCGGAGCGAAGGTCAATTTTGGAAAATATCTTGGCTCCGGCTAACTGATCAAACAGGATATCAATGCGGGGAAGAGGATACTTATTCTTAATAGTAACCGCATTGAGGGGACGATAATCAACACATAGCCTGAGACTTGTTATCCTTTTTCTTAACAAACAGAGCAGGGCATCCCCAAGGTGAAGCACTTGGGGCGAATATAACCCTTATCCAGGAGTTCTTGAAGTTGAAGTTTTAATTCGGCCAGTTCATTGGGTGGCATACGATAGGGTCTCTTAGAAATAGGGGCTGTGCCAGGTTGTAACTCTATGACAAACTCAACATCTCTATCCGGAGGCATTCCGGGTAACTCATCTGGAAAAACATCTAGGTATTCACATACAACAGGAATATCCTCTATCTTGATTCCTGCTGTAGTATACACACAAGAACTAATATATTCCTGTGATGGAAGATGAAGGATGGTACATCCATATTCTGGGGAATTTATTTCAACCTCTCGAGAAAATATATCTAAAGATACTCGATGTCTGGTCATCCAATCCATGACTAGGAGAATATCCATCCCTTCTAGATTTAATGCAATTAAGGCTATTCTTATTAAAGTGCTACCCATCTGGATCGGTACATCTCTAAAGATTTGATTTGATGCAATTCTACCTCCTGGAGTTGTTATCATATAGGTTCCATTTGTGGGGTAGAAATCCAAACCTATTTTGGTCCCAAACCTTGTACTGATAAAACTATGGGTTGCACCAGAATCAAAAAGTATAATAGCAGGGTAATGGTGTAGAGTGAATATACCCGTCATTACTGGTGCACCTTCCGGAAGTTCCGATAGAGTAGTGAAATTTACTCTTCCTTGACGGACTTGCATAACCTGCCTTCTGCCCTTGTTCTTGGGGTTGGAGTTGGAAGCCTGTCCAGGGAATGTTTTCCTTGGTTGTGGGCAGTCTTTAACAAAATGTGCCGGACTGCTGCAGTTGAAACATCAATTGATGTTATTTCCTTGATTAAACTGCGGAGGATTCGGCCTTGGACTGACTGGTCGCTGCTGCTGCTGAGGTTGAGGCACTGGTGGCCTGTTGAATCGGGGCTGCTGAGAAGGCCTAGCTACCCATCTGCCTGTTGGAACATTTCTGGGTGGAGCTCAGGAAGCTGGGTTCTGAATTACTCGATACCTCGAAGATTGTGTATTCGAGGGTCCAGTCGATACTTTCTGCTTTTTCTCAGCACGATGGGCTGAGATACAGTCCTCTTGGGTAATAGCCATATTAACCAACTCATTAAAGTTGTCAGCCCTGACCAGATTCAGACGTTCCTTTAACTTGGTGTTCAATCCACGGCGGAATCTATCTCTTTTCTTAGCGTCCGTGTCGGCATGATAGCCTGCGTACTGACACAGGTTACTGAAAGCCTGTGCATATTGAAGTACAGTGCGGTTCCCTTGGGTAAGTGCCAAAAATTCATTGAGCTTCTGCTCAATGAGTCCTTCCGGGATATGGTGCGCTCTAAAGGCTGCCTTAAATTCTTCCCAATTGACAATATGTCCATCTGGCTGCATTGCGTAGTAATTGTCCCACCAAATGCGAGCGTTTCCACGGAGCTGTTGGGCTGCGAAGAGGGTTTTGTTTGCTTCGGAGCACGGGACGGAAATTAATGCAAACTTGGACTCGATGGTACGGAGCCATGCATCTGCATCCAGGGGTTCTTCAGTCTTATGAAAGAGCGGGGGCTGCGTACTGAAGAAATCCTGATAACCAGCCGAGGGATGCTCTTCATGTCCACGTTGAGGAGAACGGAACTGTTGTTGCTGGGCCCGCACTAGCATATTCAGAAGTTTAGTCTGACGGGCCATCACTTCCGCTAGATTTGGTGGTGGCGGAGGTGGTTGTTGTGAACCACTAGCTTGATCCGGTCTGAATCCCTCCGGGGTTCCGCGCGTAGCGCCAATCATCTGAAATATAGAAGTTATCCATGAGCATCCACCAATACTTACTTCTATTTTCAGAAATCATATCATACCAACATAGCTTTATTTGAACAATGCAAGGTAATAAATCCAAGTCACAAGTGTTAACTTAACCATCCAAGCAGCAACTCAGATTTACATAACCAACTGAAACTTGTTCCATATTACATCACATTGTTCCAAACCAAACCATGCATAGGTTTGCGATATATTCTACAACAAGTGGCTCGCAAGTTATCTAACTACTCACTCCCATGTCACACTATCTACATCTAGGATGCCGTCAACTCAGACGAGACTAAAAGTCATCAAAGTTGCCACAGATGACTAACTACCGGATGAGGAATGATAAGGACTAAGAATAGGATCTCCATGCTCAGAATCGATTCCAGAAATTCCTTCGACTTCTTCAGGGTCTTCTTCTTCATCACCCTTAGGCTCATTGTCAACAGGCTGCTCTGGTTGCTCATGAAACATGTTGATGTGGTCAATAGCTTGGCCAAGGTTAAGGTTGAGCTCATGAACTTGCTCCTGAAGAAAGTCAATGACAGTGTCACGCTGGGTAATGAGAGTATCGCTCTCAACAATCTGCTCCTCTCGATGCTGAATGGTTTTTCCCGCTGAGTAATAACCTCTTCCCTAGTAGTGACAGTGGCTTGAAGTTCCTCAATCTGTATATTCTGCCGGCCAACTTGGTTAAGATACCTTTGGGCTATGTTGGTCAAGCGATAAATACCGTGCTGCCGAAGCGTCTGGTAACGGTATTGTGCATTCATAAATCTGACTGCGGTACGTAAAGTCTCTCCGGCTAGGGTTCCCAGTAAGTGGTCACAGTATGTCACTCTGAAAGTCCATTCTGGGTCTCGAGAATCCATTGCAGGAAATAAGCCGATAGGATATCCTGCAACTTCCTCAGGATGCTGATCGCAAAAGATGTGAATAGCTTCTATAGCTGCTGCTTCAAAAGTATCGGCAAGGCGATGACCAATCACATTTACTTCAATAGGCTACCACAGAGATAAAAGTAGGATGTGGAGGAATAGTCATTTTCACCCTACAACGGGGAACACCTTCTTCTTCATACTCTACTCCATCATAAGGTGGAGGCTCGGTATAGCCAAACACCTGAAGAGATTCCCACAAAAGACGAGGAAAACCCTCCCAATGCAAGGCATTGGTATGAGCGTATCCTGCGGAATCCCAAAAGAACCTGGGAAGCTCGGCCATCTGAAACAAGGATTCAAATGGTGAGATTACAAGTTTTCAACCATACACCTTGAGAAGACTATGGAACAAACGTGAGTTAGTTTGATAGATTGATTGGACATCAGCTATCCTTACAGGGTAAAAGAAACAAGATGATCTACCCTGATAACAGCAGAATTTGAAGATCAAAAGATTGTTCTAGATCTTGAGAATGAAATGATAAGGTAGAAACATTAACCTCAAACTATCCAATTAACCTTTTCAAACTATACTGGTTACTAACATACCCTCTAGATATCATTGAAGCAACAAACCATGCCATTCATACAATCAAATCAAGGAATATGCATGCACGTATTACGCGTCTTCACAACTTAAATAATCGCCAAACGTGTTTGGACTTACATAATTAGTTTCGGTGGCACAATATAATCGTCTCTCCCTATAATAACTAGTCGGATATCCTTATTCGTCTTAACCTATTTAACCGAGGTTAGCGTACCTGCAGAAAAAAACCACAATATATATGAACCTTTCATGCCAGCACTCATGAAAGCGTCCTCAATCATTACTGTCCACTATAGAAACAGCATCTGTACAATTACCACCGTACAATGTTAACATACGTTATTGAAACAACGTATTCATAAGATACCATAAAATGCGGGGGTAATGTTGTTCATACCCTGCAACTAACCATATACTCCCAATATAGTCAACCGAAGTTGGTACATTGGGAGCATCTCAAGTAGGCCACTGCTTGAGAAACAGCGTTCGGTTCGCATCACCGACGGGAAGGCTAACTCCCCAGTTAGCTGAGGATCCTTACCTTCTTACCTTACCATCGAAGATGTCGTTACAGAATGTAAAGTTGATTGTACAGAAATTTAAGTTTAACAGAAATATAGTGCTGGAAGTCAGAGTTATATACATATACTATAGCCACCTATACTTCCCATATTAACATTACCCTAGGGCTTTACGTACTAAGCACAATCCTTAACGAAACCAACGTAGTTTTGCCAAACATTTTGTTGGTCAAACTCTTATGCTGAAAGTTTTCTTAAGGTAAAATGTATCTCTAGAATAACCTTATAGCTCTGATACCAGCTGTGGCAGAACTAACTTCAATTATACCGGCTCAAGCACGCGAGTCCACTCCAGAGGATTCCAACGTACTTCAAACGGTATAATCCCTTGGTCTGTCGGGTAGCATCCCGATAAACCACCGATACAGGATCAAATAAGGTTATCTCACACGAAGGCGAGTCCAGAGATACAGTCACCATCATATTTTACATCACAGGGTAATTACTTTACAAGAGTTTCCAAAAGTAGTACAAAGTTCCATACTTAGCAACGTTATTACAAAATTTGCAGAAATAGCAAAGGGTCCAAACTAAGAGTCATTATTACAAACCAGTTTTATAGTTCACGTTCAAGCAGCGAAATTCAAAGTACGATAACTATACACGTCGCCAGTAAGGATGTTATGCTAAGCCATGGCACAACATCACTCGTTATGATCAGGGTTGGCCGGGGACGGGTCCCACTCCATGCACCAACCATCAGGCAAAGCATAAGGCCAAGGCATGGGATAAGTAGGGTCTTCGGAAACATTACCTGAAACAAAACCATATAGCAAGGCTGAGTACTCTAATACTCAGCAAGGCTTACCCGGAAATTTAGGTATACTTAGCCCATAACTAGACCATGAAGGCGTTAACGGGGTTTCGGGTTTTGTTTCAGCTGAAAAGCAACAAAGAGTAGATCCTTTCTTTCATATTTTAGCTTTTAGATTCTAGTTCCTTTAACCATTCTAAGTGAGCACCTGTAACTACTCAAGTAAGGTAGAGTCTTTTTAAACATACAACAATATTACTCCTCATAAGATTTCCCTTGTTACTCTATGTGGCAAAAGATTTAAGCAATCTCAATCCTCGTGAGAAAAGGACGATTCTGAATTGAATTTCAACCCTTGCAAGGTAAACCTAACTCACATGCTTGGAACATCCAACGATAGTTCTGAAGCAACCGTTTGCCTTTCATTCCGGGTCGTGGAACAAAGCCACCACAAGTGACTGCTGGACCGTACGCACATCCAATGTGTAGGACATACATCTGTAGCGCGACTACATGACCGTATTCCCGTCTGCTCTGCAGAATGTACTCCCACAGTCGGTGCGTGTAAACATAAAATAAAAGTCGAGTGGTGGGGGACGAGTCCACTTGCTAGGCCGATTGGTTACTAGGCTTACCGCTTACCATATTTCGCGGCATGTGGCTAGTACTTTCAAACGCTTAACTGCCACTACCACACACTGCGACCTTTACCAAAATTCATCAACACGGACGGGGTATCCTTTCTTTCCGAGGTGCTACTCATAACCCCGTCCGTCATCCTTATAGTGATTGCAGAATTGTATTCAATCAACTCCTATATCGGGTGAGTGACAGGAAATCACTCGACTTCTACCGGTCCTATTAGCATAGCACTAGTGGGACTCAGTTTCCAATATTAGTACATTGGTTCCTAGGGAGATGCATCAATGGTTTCCAGACAACTCCTAAGAACTTAATGCACAATTATATATATATAAAGGTAAATTGCAGTGTAAATAAGATACTGGGTTTATGTCCGGGGCTTGCCTTCACTGGCGGGGCTGGGGTCAGAGATACTAATAAATTCTGCCGAACTTGGGTTCGGGGCTTCAGTTAATTCTCCAACGACGTTCCCGGTGTCTTCAGAGACTTCCACTTCGGTTTCTGGGAGGAACTGATAGTCACCGTCGGCGAGAAATGTCGAGTCTACATGTGATCAAATTGATGCAGTTTAGGAAATGCATAAATTGGCATTCTACTTCACGATAAAGTTGCAATTCAATGAACATAACATTATATATTAGCAAACAACACAATTGTCATTCACTGGGCAGTCATTTATCGGGAATTAACCCATATACTTAGCTATATTAAGTGACGGGGGGGGGGGGGGTAACTCTAAATATTTAACTAACTACATGAAGTAGCATAGTTGACTATTAAACTAATTACACTTAACACTTTTATTTAATTAATTAGCTAATCACCTTGAAAAACCCTAAGTTATTATTTAATATGGATCTATTAATCAAGTTCTATTTATTTTAGTTATTTTACACCTGATCATGGGTTGAAAATTTGTAGGTATGCTACACTACTCTAGAGTAACATCTTAAAACATTTTTATAATTTTCCAGGAATAAAAGCTAGTATAAAAGAATTATCTTTGGAAACAAACCAAAAATTCATAACTTGGGGTATGACCTACTATTAATCCTAATATTTTTACCATGGATTGTAAATTCAAAAAGGAAGTTATGATATAAATTTCAATTACAAATACTAACAGAAACATCCTTAATTAAAAATTTAAGCATTTCATCAACATATAACAAAAGTACTTGAAATCTAAGTAATTGAGCAGTAAAGAACTCGAGATTTTTACACAGAACTATACATAGCACATACAATCTAAGTTCCAAATTTCAGCTATAACACATGCCTACAACATGAGATACAAATTAAACACTCATTTTCTAGTATTTAATCTACAACAAAAATTATACATATATAGCTCAAGTTTACTATACAAAAGTAGTCAAATTTAACTCAAGGGTTCCAACAAATCTGGTTTGGCATTTTTATGAATGTTCTATAATTTTCTACGAATTTTTGAAGTTCACAGCTTTTGAATTGGGGGGGGGGAGCTCTGGAATCTTACAGGGACACCCTTAAAACTTTTGAAATCTTTACAGGGATGCCCTTGGCTCGTCGGGGAAGAAGGCAGTGAGGTTGCCGGCCAAATTCCGATGAGGGTACGGCGAGGGGTTGGAAGAGAAGTGGTCAGCGAGCACCAGGAGGTCAAGGCACACCTGCTAGAGGTCTTGGGAAGGGGACGGGATGACCGGAGGGGGCTTTCCCACGGTGACTGAGGCGGCGGCGGAGGGGCGCTCGTCGGCGAGGAGGTTCCCTGCGAGGAGGAGGGCGAAGCTTGGGCTCAACAGCTGCAGTAGGATGAGGGGAAGCTATTGGAGTAGTTGAATTGGGCAGAGGAGGGGCGGAGGTACAAGCTCGATGGTGGCAGAAGCTTACAGGCGAAGGGGAGAACGGCGGCGAGGTAGCTCCGGTGGAGGTCCGGCCTCGGTAAGTGGCTGGTGAGCGTCAGTGGGGTACGAGGAAGCTTCCTAGGGGTTGGGGTGGGCAATGGAAGGCTCGAGGTGCCCTCCTCCAACTCCGGCGCCCTCCTCTTCGCCGTGGAGCAGGAAGAAGAATGGAATGGAAAGATAGGGAACTAGTGCTGCTCTGGAACCAGAAAAGAGAGAGTGAGGGGGCGTGCACAGGCGATGCCACGGCGGTGGCGAGATGGCGGCGGCAGAGCCGCGGGACGGCGTGGCGCGCGCGCGAGAAGGCCAGGGATGGGTAGCTAGAGCGGCGTTCTGGTTGGGGGCGACGCGTGGAGTAGCTAGAAACTGGAGGTGGCGCTGGGGAGCGGCCGAGGCTCAGCACATGGCCGGGGAAGCGGCGCTGACATAGGCGGCAGGGGTGCAGCGGGCGAAGCAGAGGAATCGCCAGAGAAGGAAGAAGAGAGAAGGGGGTCCGAGGGGTCTCTTTGAAAAAAACAAAAACCTCAGGGACTTCACTGTAAACCAAAATTTCCCACTGATCTAAAACTCTAATGAGATAAAGGTCAAAATAGAAGTTGTAGAACTTTTCAAATCCTATAACTTTGCTTTAGGACTCAAGTTCAGAAACCTAAAGTACAAAGTTTTATTTCACCATTTTGTACTCAAATTAATTTTTACATAAGCCTTGTCCTAGTAGTGTAAATCTTATGAACTTTTGGGCCTATCTGCAAGCATTTAAGGCTGGTCATGATGACATTCACCTTTTTCACTTTGACCCTTGGTAATTTTTGGAAAGTTACTTTATACTTCAACTAAGTTACATAAAAGGACTTATACTTTCATAAATTTACACAATTACCCTTATTCTCATAACTTTATTAGATTTTCACACAAATTCGCACACACCAAACATTATTTCTATTGGTTTGCTCTATTTGACACCTAGGGTGTCACAGAAATGTGGCAAATGGAGTTCGGGTTGAGGTGATGGAGCTCAAGCCCGTATTAATAAAGAAGGGCACGGAAAAAAGAGCAAGAGGGGAGGGCCAGACCCAGTTCGGCAAAATTGTAAAATGTGATGATTTCGTCAATATTTTCCATAGGGAAAGGTTCGCGGAATGAGGGGCGCCAATTGACAAGATTCTTGTCTTGGAGCCACCCCTCGAAAACAAGCCTATTAAGATCGTTGAGGGAGCACTTACTGTGTGTCCACTCCCCGGATGGCGGCTGCGCCTCCTTCTTCTTCCCATCCTTCTCCGATTTCTTGGGCACCATCTCTGGATTCGCTTGTCACGAGTTGCTCGGGGACTGCGAGGAGAGGGGCGGGGAGATTTGGGAGGATTGGGGTTCTCCAAGAGGATGAAGGCGGAGCGCGGTTCTGTTTGGGGGATTTTGGCGGCTCTTGGCAAATTGCAGATTGGAAGCATAGTTTTTACTCAATGTTACCGCAGGGTTAAATAACTAGTGAGTGGGTGCAGTTTTACTATTTTGAAGCTGAAGAGTCTTTTCAAGGAATGTTTGGAAGTTGAGGGGTCATTTGATGGATTGTTTAGATAAAATATTCGATTAATCATTTTTCAGGGTTAATTGTCCAGAAAAAAGGGGTTTTTCGAATTCCAGATCTAACTTCCATCATTTGTGCCATCACACCAGTTCTTTACCATATGGACATTTTTACACTGCATGCCACGACTTTTGGATCCTTATTTCCAAACTTGAGAGATTTGGATTCAAGGCTCGGGGGCTGCAGGATACGTGGCATCGACTACTTATTTTTTTGAATTTATTTGAAAAAGTAAGTAAGGAAGATTCAAGACTAATGCGACCCTCAGCCTGATTCTCCGATTCAACCTAAGGCTCGGGGGCTACTCCATATGGAGTGCGATTTTTCAATCGCACACCATATCAAAAATATAATTCGGGGCATGAGCACCTCATAGCTTCGATGCAACCAAGTGAGTACTCGAAGAAGGACTTCAAGACGGAGCTTCAAAGAAGCTGAAGACTATTTCAAAAAGTACTCGATAAGCCTGCAGTACTCAGCTACGAAGAGCTCGGGGGCTTGTCAGACCCGGGGCCACGGGACTATGTACATAACATACTTTAAACAGGTTTAAGAGATTAAGTCCATCTTTATCTCTTATTCATCTCGTTTATCTCTTATTTATCCCGTATGAGTAGGAGATAAAACTAGTTGGTACAGAGGGGATCCACTTGAGATATGTTCTGGTACGATTCCTTGGCTAGTATCGGTTAGGATTTTTGTAACCCTGGCCTCCCGGATATATAAGGGGGGACAGGGACCCTCTCAAAACAAGATCATCAGATCATTCTACACCCAAGGTAATACAAACCACCATACAGGACGTAGGGTATTACGCACCTTGTGGCCCGAACCTGTCTAAGTTTTGTGTTCCTTGCACCTTCAAGTTCCTGATCTCGGCGTCTCCTCACCTGAAACTTACCACCTTGGGCATATCCCTCGGTGGGTAGCCGGTAAAACACCGACAGTACCTGTCGGGATGGTCCCTTCTCCTTGCTTCGATAGTACGCCATGCGTCGCAACCGTCATTTATCTTCTGCCTAAGGTCGATTGTGGGAGCGTCGTGAAGGCTAGCCTCGAGTGGAGCTTGGCCTTGAGGTCTTGCGCCATGCTGGTTGCGATGTTGGCGAGTAGATTGTTGTACTTCTTCTTCAGCGTTGCCACACACGGACTTGTGGCCCTCGTTGTGCTGGCGACTGTCGTTCCTTCAGTTCCCGGGGCCTCTTCCAAGGGTGCGACTGACCAGTGCAGTGTCACCATAGCGCTTAGATCTCTAGGAAAAGTTCCGAGTGGAAGACACTGGATCCTGCCCATCGAGTTGCATGAGCGCATGCTGGGTTAGATACTGCAGCCTATGAATCTGGGGGTTGAGTGGTAATTGTTGGGCTAGGAGCGCTGCTTCCGTGATGGCACCAATCAGTGTACGAAACTCCCGATCCGCGGCTGTTGCAAAAGCATTGTTGAGGTTCCTTTGGTACATTGGATTGCGAGCGTGATTTTTTGTGTTTCGCCTACGCTGGGCACGCTTGGTGTTCTTCACCCACTGGATCCTTCGGTGCTCCTCGTTCTCATCCTAGGGGGCGTCTGCCGTGGGTTCATTAGCAGACACGTTCACGAGTTGTTCATCATCGTACTCGGGACCCAGCTTGTCGTCATCCACATTGCGAAGGGAGGCCATGTAGACTTGACGATCCGGCGAGTTGTTAGCCATATGGCTCTACTCGAGTAGCTTTGTGCTACCATCTCCCTCTTCTGTGATGGGAGAGAGAGGTTTGCCCTCCTGGAAGGGTAGTTCCTACATGAAGGCCACAAGTCTAGAATCATAGTCGAGTAGTTCGGAGGGCTCTAAGCTCTTCTAGTACATGAAACGGCCTTGCGGCGTAGATGTTATGGTTAAACCTAGATGGTTGCCCAAAAATGGTTTAGGGTAGTCATCGGGTTGCGAGTGGTTTTCAAGAGTGGGGGCCCCCGACGGGCGATGGCTCCCTCGTCTCCGAGTCCTCCTCAGCTCTAGCTTGAAGTTGTAGTACTAAACGACGAGTACTCTCCATTGGAGTCCAAGTAGTTGTCAAAAATGGGGCCCCTCAGCAAGTGGTGGCTGCCACGTCCTTGAGCTTGAGCAGCAGATCTAAGTCCTCCTCCAAGTCGGAGAGGGACTTAGATTGTGTGGTCCCCTCAGATCGGTTTGAGTCCAATCCGACTAGTTCTGGTGCATCACGAGTTGATGTTGCAGCGAGAACAGATATCTTTTCGATCTGTAGGGCTAGATCGGGGAGCCGCAAATCGTTGAGGTTGTCGATGAACACCTCTACCTGGCACACCAGCTGTTGATATTTTACTGCCATGCCCATCGAGTGACACCCTACCTACAAACTCACCACTTCGGGGGTATCCCTCGGTGGGCGTGGCGGTAAAACACCGATAGCTGGCACGCCAGTAGGGGTGTTCATCGAGCATCCATTGGAGAATTCGATGACGTCCTTCAAAATCGGTGGCCCAGTCAACATCGGCGCCGCGGCGGGCTAGTTGCCATGAGTGGATGACATTGTGTACGTCGTAGTTCGGCTTGAGTCGGCCACGCACCGGGGGACGCCGTGTGGCAGGCGCCTCTTTGAGACGTGGTGCAGCCACGGCATCGCGACCCACCCGGGGTGGAAGCCCTTGCCGCTGATGGACTTAGGGGTTTAGCTGCTGTGAGCCTACCCCTCCGACTGGGGAGGAGGCCGCGTGCCGGTGGCGTGACATAGAGCTTTCCTCCTGCTGTATGGCGGCATGCTGCACCAACATCCGAATATTGCGGTGGAGCTCCTACTATCGAGGATTTACAGCCTCGGGCAGGTTGCTTTGGAGCATGGCCGTAGTGGCAAATGATGTAGCACTGGCCCAATCTTCAGATAGCCATGGGTAATTCGATTGGTGGAGAACTTGACGTTAGCGATCCGGGCTTCTAATCAGACATGATTCGAACCCCTACAACTGTTACACCGCTGCTCCGTTGGTTATCAACCAAGCACAACTTGATCGCCTCGCCAAGAAGGCTTTCCCTGCAAGCGAATCGAAGAACACAAGCAAGAAAGGGTAAACTCGCAATCTGAAATTTCAGATGTATATGAAGCAAAGAACAAGATAGGGTTCAAGCTCTGATACCACTTGATGTAGCACTGGACCGATCTTCCGATAGGTATGGGATTCTATTTTTGCCCCAACCGGGTTCCCCTTGTCAGAGTTTGATGCAAGATTAAATTTCACATGATTTCAAAAAAAGGTTTGCCCCAATCCGAGTTACGAGCGAAAAGTTATGCCTGTTTTAAGGAAAGGCCTCCAAATCAGGGTTTTTTGAGTGCAAAAACAAGGCAGCACACGTCGACGCGGCTAGCGGAAAGCGCCCCTATTCTCCAAAGTAGAAACATGGCTGAGCAAAGTATCTCAGCAAGCGAACAACCTAGGGCAAAGCATCTCTGGTGTATGCAGCAATAGGTATCACCAGATGAAAATAAGAAGGGCTGCGATGCAAGGCGAAAAAACACACGACGGCTTGCAACCTATGAAGGGCTTGCGCGGCGAGAGTTCACACAAGGCGGCTAGCGGGGGCAAGTCAAGTAACATGAGGGCTCGACTTGTTGTTTGCGTAAAGGTGGATGGGATAACAGCGAAAACAAAAATAGCGATAGGCGATTGAACTTCGAATACAAACACACTTAACCACCAACAATGACTCGACCACGGACACAAATGTGACACTCAGGTAATTAGTATGGTCACACCTTAAATTTTAGTATGATGTTGTGTGCAAAATGTGGTGAAAGTGTGTTTAAAAATTTAAATGCTAAGAAAAAGGGTTGGTTTTATATAATTATGGTTTAATAAAGGTCCTTTAGTGTTAAATAGATGGAAGTGGGAAGTGGAATTCAAACACATAAAGGTTGTTTTGGCAAAAGTCAAAAACTTGTGTTTAAATCGCAAATATAGGTGAAACTACACATAGGATGTATATGTAGTGTAGTTTTTAAATGGGATTTATATAAAGTTTATAAACTTTGCTAAGTTTTATATTAACTTCAAATCCTTAGCTTTTCTTTGAATGAGCCTTAAAGCAAAGTTGTAGATTTTGAAAAACCCTACACTTTTGCTTTTGGGCCCATCTTCATTTGAGCTCTGGTTTGAAAGTTATTTGGGTCTTACAGTAGGGTCCCTGTACTTTCTGGAATTTGCAACTGGGTCCTCCTTCGTCTACCTCTCTCTCCCTCTCCTCTGTTTCTCTGCCGTGCGCCGCCGCCACTCTGACCAGCCATGTGCACCACCTCTAGCTTCCCGGCGATCTCACGTGTCGCTCTCCGGCCGGCCGCCGCCGTAGTTCTCCTCGCTGCCTTCTTCTCCGCGCGCCATGCCACCTCCGCCTCTGCCCGAGCTCCGCCGAGGTCGCCACGCACGCCGTCGATCCCTAACACTGCCTCTCGCCCGCTGTGTCCTCTTCAGTGACTTAAGGCACATCTGGAGCCCCACTGCATCCTCTCTTCTGCTCCTGCAACCCCAATTTCACCGCCATTTCTCTTTCATCGAGCTCACTCCTCACCGGACCTCCGCCGCGCCTCGTGGCCATCGTCGACAGCCGCCCACACCACCCCCGAACCCCGATCCAGTGCAACCAGAGCTCCACCGTGACCCGCTGGTGCTCCTCAGCCCCTCCAATTTCGTTTTCCCGCATCCTAGCGCCATTCCCCGCAGCGCCGGTGAGCTCCAAGCTCCGCCGCCGCTCGGCCTCCCGTCGAATCGCCGGTACAAGGCCTCTCCACCCCGATCAAGGTCACCAGAAGCACCACACAAGCCGGCAGAAACTCTTCGACTACTTCCCCGCCACCCTTTGGCACCCTAGCCTGCGGAACGCCTCACCGCCATCACCGCCGGTGAGAACCTGACCCACCCCGCCGTCGATTACCACCTTCTGCTCGGTCTCCGACCAAATTAGGTAGGGGAAAAGCATCCCCGCACTCCCACGGTGCTCCTGCGCGCCCTTCCTGCCCATGTTCGCCGGCCCCACGCCGGGAACGATGATGCGCCGCCACGGCCGCCGCCATCCATCGTCGCCGGCCGTGCTCTGTCACTAATCCTGGTGCACATCACCCACCCGTGAGCACAGTAGATCATGTAGGTCATGTAGGACCAGATCATCCCCGACCAAACCCTCGCCACCGGCGAGAACATGCCGGCCGAACGTCACGGCCGTCGTCTTCCCCCAGCAAGGACCCATATGTAATTTAGATTGCTGTTCTAAGGGCCTAGGTGCAAGAACCCGAGGGCCTCCCTGTGAACTCTTTTGTTATTTCATGTGTGCAAAGCAGCTAGCTTGTAAAATTCATAGGAATGTGTAGAAAAATCCAAAAATTACCAAACCAGTTCTGTTGGAATCTAGAAATATAAATCTACAACTTTTGTTAATGAAGTTTGGTTTGATACAAAATGCTTTTTGGTTTATTTTAAACTTCAAGTAAAAGGATGTCTTATGCATAACTTTTGCATACTAGCTTATTTTCTTGTGATTTTTGGTATGTAGCTTCTTTAGGCCATGAGTAAGCTTGTGTAAAAATTTCAAGCTTAGTACTGTTTTGTAATTTAAGTTATTTTGAACTTGTGCAAATCAAATTTAAAAAGGGTTTGAATTTTCAAGAATTTAAAGTTCTGTTTACCTAGGATTTGAATTTAAACTTGAAGTTTGAATTCAAATACAAATATTTTAGTTTTTATTTCCAGAAAAATTTGAAAAATTTACCATAAGCTTACCTATTGACAATGAACTTATTCACAAAAATTCAGGATTAGAATCTTTATGGTTTTCAAAATAAAATTCAAACTGGTCGAATTACTTCAAAGTAATTCCATTAAAATGACATGACCTAAGTAAAGATGGTACTTGGGAACCCCACCCCCCTTGTTACATGAGTTTATATGCACTAATTTATTGGATTGCAACTTTATCATGAAATAAAAACTTTAACTCAAGCACCATTTTACGTAAATCATTGCATACCATGTAGAATCGACGACGCTCGACGACGGAGACTACGAGCTAGTCCTGGAACAAGACCAAGGGTTTTCTGAAGACCTGACAAACGTCGCCGAGGATCTAACTGAAGCTTCAAACCAAAGTTCGGAAAACTTTGACACTTCTGCTCCCAACCCCACTCCAGAAGGCAAGCCCCGATGCATACCCCAATATTTCAATTTATTACAATTTTACTTATGTATTATATATCTTGCATTACGTCTAGGAGTTGAAATGAAACCCCAGTTGCATAAATCCTAGGAATCCAATGTATTGTACCCGAGTCCTTATCGTATAGACGCTCTGCTAAATAGGGCCGGTAAAAGTCGAGTGATTTCCTGTCACTCGCGTGATATAGGAGTTGCATGTTTACTATCATGCAATCACTATAAGGATAATGGACAGGGTCATGTGCGGTATCATGACCTAGAAGTTTACCCTGTCTATTTTGATAAAAGTTGTTAAGGTCGCAGTGTGTGGTAGTGGTGGCTAAGCGTTTGAAAGTACTAGCCACACGCCGCGAAATATGGTAAAGCGGTAACCTAGTACCTGAATGGCCCGGCAAATGGACATGTCTCCACCACTCGAATATTTTAATTTCTGTTGTATACACGCACCGAGGTGTGGGAGTGCGTTCTGCATAGCAGACAGGAGTACGATCATGTAGTCGTGCTACAGACGTATGTCCTGCCCAATTGGTGTGCGTACGGTCCTGCAGTCGCTTGTGGTGGCCCTGATCCATAACCCAGAATATGAGGGAAACAGTTGCTTCAGAACGATCTTTGGATGTTCCAAGCGTGTAAGTTAGGTTTACCCTTGCAAGGTTTGGAAATTCGATTCAGAATCGTCCATTTCTCACGGAGATTGAGACTGCTTATTCCTTCTGCCACATAGAGTAAGAAGTGCAACTATTGATGGAATAATCTTGATGAATGTTAATCTCTACCTTGCTTGTCTAGTGTAGGTGCTTACCTAGAATGGATAATCAACTAGAATTTGAAAGCTAAAATTTGAAAATAGATCATACTCTTTGTTGCTTTTCAGCTGAAAATAAACCCAGAACCTTTGCAATGCCATCATGAGTCTAGTTACCTGGCTAAGTATTCCATGATGCGGGTAAGCCTTGCTGAGTATTAGCATACTCAGTCTTGCTAGTAACATTTTCAGGTATAACCTTCGAGAACCCCACGGATAACTCTGCGTGGTCAACTTCTGTTCCATTTGGCTGGTCCGTGGAGTGGGAACCATCCTCGGCTGGCAGCGACCCTCTTGAGTGACACCAAGCTTTGGGCTGAGTGTGGTGTCAACCTTTGCGATGTGTGTAGTCACGTGTTAATTTTCTTCCGCTGTGCATCTGACAAGCATGTTTAGCTTGTCGTTTTAAACAATGTCTGTTTATTATCTTAGGTTTGAAACGGTTTGTAATAATGTTTAATATTCTGTAAATTAAAAGTTGATGAGCTGTTGTACGACTGTAAACTAGCCTTCGTGCGAGGTAAATCTGCTTCGATCCTGTTGAACCGTGGTTGCATCGGGCGGAGACCCGACAGACCAATGGGTTGTTCCGTTTGAAGTGCGCTAAGTTAGTATCGGCCGTATAGCGATGATTAGCGCACTTGAGTCGGAACAATTCAGGCGGTTCTGCCACAGCTGGTATCAGAGCTGTAGGTTTACTCTTACAACTGCAATAGCTCTTAAAAAGTGTTTTCAAGATAAAGCTTTGCTAAACAAATGAATTTACAACATGCGTTGGAACCGTTAAGGTTGTGCTTAGATCGTAAAGCCCTAGGGACTTATATGGGAATGATCAGGTGGCTATTAGTATATATATATGTATAGGATATAATTCTAACTTGCAGCACTACTTTCAGTCAGAACTTAAAGTTCATGCACAACACAACTTTACTATCTGTAACAACACCTTCGGTGGTAAGGTAAGAAGGTAAGGGTCCTCAGCTAACTGGGGAGTTAGCCTTCTCGTCGGTGATGCGAACCGAACGCTGTTTCTCAAGCAGTGGCCTACTTGAGATGCTGCCAATATATCAACTTAGGTTGGTTATATTGGGAGTATATGGTTCGGCGCAGGGAATGGCGAACGCTGTTCATACCCCCGCATTTTTGCGGTACCCCCGTGAATACTGTGACAATCAGGTAATTAGGAAGCTAGACACTAAATTTAGTGTAAAGAGTGTGTGCTTGCTATGGTATATATGTATAGTACCAATGATTAAGGGTATATTTGTAATTTCTATAAAATGTAGGTCCTTGAATGTAAATAGGGTGCAGTGGAAGATAGCATTAGCATCTACGGGAAATATAATGCTAGGTGTTAAAAATTATGTTATCATAAGGAGGGAAATGTAAGAGGTAGAATAAATTCTTAGGAAAATAAGTTTTTGAGTAAGAGTTGGGGCCTATATGTAATAAACTTAAGCTATAGGGTCTTTTATGCAAAATGATTGTGGAGTGAAAGTAACTATCATGTTTACTTGAGGGTCCACTTGTAAAAGTGCTAGTAATCATGACATTCATTAAACATTTGCAAATATATCACAAGTTTGATCAAATTCCCCTTGGTAAGGACAAGGGTAATTCAAAATTCTACCCTGTTCAAAATTCAACATGTAATGCTGCAAACTTTGAGTTTTTGAATTTGATCCCTAAAGCAATATTGTAGAGCTTGAAAAACTCTATAACTTTGATTTTGGGCACTTTTTCATTTGAGCTTTAGATTAACGGGGATTTTTACTTTATAGGGAAGCCCCTAGATGTTTTCAGTTTTACACATGAGCCCTTGGATCTTTTCCCCTCTCTTCTTCTACCTCTGAACCCCCTCTGCTCTGACTCCCCTGTCGCCGGCGCAGTGCGCCGCCCCTGGCCGCCGCTGTTCTGACCGCCGCCATCCACCTCCTGCTGGGCTCACATCCACGCGTCGTCCTCTCCCCGACCTAGCCCTGCTCCCCTTCTCTGCTGCGTCCTTGCGTGCGCGCCACGGCATCCCACGCCGCCCGTCGGCCGCAAACTCGCCGCTGCAGCAATTCCCGTGCGAGCTCGCCTTATCTCACTTTCCCTTCCGCTCAGCAGCATCAGCAACTCACGCCCGCTCCAATTGCACCGCTAATTTTCCTTGCCATACCCACTCCGAGCTCCCTCCGCCTCCGCCGCCCAATTCCTCCGTCCGGTGAACACCAGGTCATCGCGGGCAGCCGCCACCAGGCCGCCGTTGCTCTCTCTGACACTCCCGGAAGCTTTCCCGGTCCTTGCTCGCACTTCCCAGCCCCCAATCGCCTCCCAACTCCGACCCGGGCACCACTCCCAACCAGTGCTGCCCGCCGCCGCCTCCTGCCGCCGTGGGCCGGTCACCTCGGTCACTCTCGCACCACCATGACCCCACGGCTGGATTCCCTGTGACCAAGTGAAGCTCCCCGGCCTACCCCACGCCACCTCCGACCACCGGACAGCCGCCCCCACTGCCCACCTCCGCCGCCGGCCACACGGTCTCCGTCGAGCCACCGCCACCGCTTGCCCCGACCCAATTCCAGCCGCCCACAGGTGCGCAAGAGACCCCTGGTGCTCCCCCACCCCTCTGTACTCGCCGCCGGCGATCACCGTCGCCAGGGCAAGCCGGTCAACTTCCACGGCCCCTGCTTTGACCCAGTAAGGACTGCGGGTTAGAAGAGACAGAAGCTTGAGGGGTTTTCTGCAAAGGCCTGGACTTGCAGGAATAGTGCTGTTAGGGACCCCGGTGTAAAAGTTTCTATCATTTTATGTGAGCCATACTGACAGCTTGTAAAATTGATAGAAATTCGTAGGAAATTCCAAAAAATGTCAAATCAATTTTTCTGGAAACTAGATTTCAAACCCTACAACTTTTGTTAATAAAGTTTGGTGTGAAACTGAATATTTTTGGATCTATTTTAAATTCAAGGTAAGAGGGGGAAGGATGCATAACTTTTACATGCTTGCTTTGTTTCTTGTAATTTTTGGTATGTAGCTACCATAGGTCATGTGTGAGCTTATGTAAAAATTTCAAACCCAACACTATTTTGTAGTTTAAGTTCTTTTGAATTTGGGCAATTCAAATTTGAAATGCTATGAAATTAATTAAACATGTTCCTTAGGTTTAATTAACTAGAATTTTTTTTGTCATGATCTAATAAGTTGATAATTAGTCTATAATTAAATTTTCAAAACCTTATAATTCTTTTTGCCTAGGATTTGAATTTAAACTTGAAATATGTATTCAAATTCAAATGTTTTAGTTCTTGTTTCAATAAATCCAATACTATAATCACGACTTAATTATGAGTGCTAACTCAAGACTAAACCCCCTTCTGTTCTGTGAGTTCATGTGTGATAACTGTTTGGATTGCAACTTTATCGTGAATTAAGATGACTTTATATGCACCTTTTTGAATGGAATATTGCATTGCATGTAGATACGACTATTTTCGCATACGATACCTACGAGATCTCCCAGAAGTCTGCAGAGGATATGTCACACCCGATTTATAAGAACATAAATCGAGCAATCATATATGCGCCAGGATCAAGTCACGCATATATACAACAGATTATCAAGATATCACAACACATGTCACGAATAAAAACGTATAAATTATAAAATGAATATCTTTATTACAACTGAATCAAGAATCAGTTCAAGGAATGCGGAAGCGTAAAATAAATACATGAAGAGCGGGGCGCCACAGGGACGTCAACTGGGAGACAACGCCTAGAAATCATCGAGTCCGCCGATGTAGTCCTCCACGTCGCCTGGTACTGAGCAGCAGTCGAAGATATCCCAAAGAGAACAGAAGAGAGGAAGAGGCAAGTGTGAGTACACAACTTGTACTCAACAAGTATAACACGAGTATGAGGCTCTAGGGTTAGCTGACTCAACTGCAGTAGCTTTTAATCTTGGCAAATTTTATTAAAACTATTTACTATAAGTGGATGAATTACCATAAACCCATATTGCATAAGAAATTAATCAATATTAGTTAAGAACTACTGAGAAACCAACCAAACCAAAACCACCCGGGGAAATCTCCCTAATCAAAGGTTGATTACCCCACTAATCAAAAGGAGGATCTGGGCCGCTCATGACTGTGAGCACAGCTGATATATCAGTTTTACACTCTAGAGAGGTTGCACAACTTTACCCACAAGTCGTGAGCTACGCTAGTTGTTCATCACACTTCCTTAGGTGAGATGGCTAGCAAGCACACTACGAGACCGTTACAAAGGATCACGTTGGTAAGGTGTAACCGCTAAGGATTCTGGATCAGCAACGATGGGGCCCACCTCCGGGGGTACAAGACACAGCACAGACCAAGCCGGAGGAGCAGGGACCATTGAAGCTTACCACCCCTCTTGCCCACGCAGGTAAGTTACTCCCGAACCAACACGACCTAATTAGTAAGTCAAGACCGTCCCATTCCAGTCTTGTGGTTGCGCGGTTGTCCCAGGTTGTCGCTCTATGAACCGGTCCTTATGGAGAGTAGCCAACCAAGCACTAAGCACCGTGCTGGCCCCCTAAACCAAGTTTCTAACAAAACATCTTTTACGGAGACGTGAGCCACTCAAGCACACAGCACAGAGGGCCACGCTCAGGATTAAGTTGCATAAGACCATTAATCAAATTTAATTAAATAGGACCAAGTTTGTTATAGCGCAGCAACCTAGCACAACTAACCATAATGCAACCCAAAGGATATATATATAGGATATAAAGTGGCTAGGAAAGTCCTTATAGGCATACAGTATTAAAATGCAGTATGAAATCTGTATTTAAAAGTGGTAGGATGTTCATGTTACACTTGCCTTCCTCAAAGTTCTCCTGCTGCTGCTCAAAAGCTTCAAAAGATGGTGGCTCCTGGTACTGGTCCAAAGGCTCCGCGTCTACTCACGATCGCAACGCCAAAACATGTCCAGCACATACACATACATGCAAACAAGGACAAAATATAAGAAACAGTACAACATTACATAGAAACAGCACACAAAACTATGCTAGAACTATTCTACGCACTACAACGATCGCGTGGACCTAAAGAACACCTAAAACGGAGCTAAGACGCGAAATCTAGGTCTAACACAAGGTCCAGGGACCTAAACGTAATTAAAGCATAGACTCAGGGCCTAACACGCTAAAACCTTTGGGCTGGACGGCGGGTTCAAATTCTATAAAGCTCAGGGGCTTCGGTGCAAAGATACAGAGCTAGCCGATCAGAACACTAACCATCGGACTAGCCGATCGGACTAAAAAGATCGGACAGAAGACCTATCAGCTGAAGGTTATCGGCAGAAGGAATCGGGAGAAACTATCGGTTGGCTCTGTCGATACAAGAATCGGCAGGCGTGCAGATAATTCACAGGAGACCAAGGAAAAATGAGGAGATCGTCTAAGGTTGATGGATCGGCCAAGAAGTGGTGGATCGGCCAGGACAGAGAGATTGGCCAAGCTACAGCCTATGCAAAAGGAACAGGCAAGGGTTGGAACAACATCGGCAGTTCTGTTAGAACTAATCTTGATTTAGTTTCTGCATGTGCACGTTTGTTAAGTAGTACTTGCATGCAGTCAATAATGTTGTGTAGAAGTGTAGAAATTTGCATTGCAGCAGTGAGTGGTGCCGAAAGAAATGTAACAGCGATGCGTGTGAAACGAGCCGTGTGATCTGCGAAGCGGCCGGAGAAGCGGCCGGAGGCTCCAACATCTGATGCATGCAGTGTGACCTGCATGAGATGAGCACGGCAGGAATGCATGCCCTGTTAGTTCGGGTCAAGGCCATGAGGAGATTTCCTGGCAGGAGAATAGGATGGATAGGCTTGCATGCCATCTGCATGTTTGCATTAGTTTAGGAGAGTATGGCGCAGTCTACGCATGGATCAGACTAGCCGGTTGTTATCCTTTGCATGTACTTCAGTCTATTTATATGAATGAAAATGATGAGAGCTGTGTGGCTTGCATCGACCAAAAAAAAAGGACTTCTTGTGCTGCTGTGTTTCTTGCGTGTGTGTGAGTGTGAGCCACCGGAAAGGCTAGTGTGTTTGTGATAAACACCTAGAGAGGGAGTGATTCCAACAAGTTCAACAGGGTTAAAGGATCGGCAGGAATCATCAGGTCTTATGAATCGGCAGAGGCTAATAGCTCCGATCAAATCGGCTGAACAGCTGGCACTAGAAGCAACCACGTAACGGCCAAAACAAGAGACAGACCTAGAGACAGGTCTAGCAGCTGCTAAGTTTAATCTACGGGTCGCATCAGCTAAACTACTGATACGAAAGAACAGCAAAGAAGCTGCCTAACTGATATAGTTAAAGAACTTAGCATGAGAGGAGAGAGATCAGGTGGCTCACTGAGGGGTTGGTTAGGTCAGCGAGCAGTAGCCCGGCGGTGAGGATCGGACGCAGGAGAGCGACGTTGATCGGACACGGCGACGTAGAACAGTGGCGTGGCGCGGCGCAGGTCGGTAGGACCGCGACGGAGAACAGCGCAGATGATCGGACGACAGAAGTTCGGCAGAGCTGCGGCGGCGCTAGGATTTAGGTTTGAGTTAGGGCAACAGGGGCTGCGAGGCCTTTTATTAGGCAGGGTCCTTGGCGTGTGCGCCTGTGACTTCGCGGAAAGATCGGATCAGCCAACAACTTTGCCTAATCTGCTAGCTTCTGGAAGGAAACAAGCCGATTGAACGAGAGAAAAACAGACGAGGCTGACGGTTAGGGCCAGAGCCAATCGGAGAGAAAGAAGGAAAAAGAGAGCCGGTTCACAGAAGGAAAAGAAGAGCCGAGCTGATTGCTCTGCCGAGCCTATTTCTATTTCCTATTTCCTTTTCAAACTAAACCAAACTATGTTGAATTCAAATTAGATTTGAATTCAACTCCTATGCACTCAACCAAAAAGAAAACATATGCTCCAGCATGAATGCACAAACAAGTTGATCCTATAATAAATTTCTTTTTTTTCTTGCGTTATAAAATTACTTTAAATGCCACAAAATTAAAGAAAAATCCTGAAAATTTTATTTAAGCCCAAATAAATTCATTAAAATTAGGGGAAATTACATTAGGGTGTTACAAACCTACCCCCCTTACAGGAATCTCGTCCCGAGATTCGAATAGGCTAGCTAGCAAAGAGATCGGGATATGTCTTTCTCAACTTATCTTCTCGCTCTCAGGTAGCCTCATCCTCCGTGTGATGACTCCACTGAACACGGCACATCTTGACCTTCTTGTTTCTGGTAATTCTCTCGGATGTCTCCAGAATCTTCTCCGGATGCTCGATGTAGGTCAGATCCTCCTGCACATCCAACCCTTCTATCGGTGCTTGCTCTTCTGGCACCCTCAAGCACTTCTTCAGCTGAGACACGTGGAACACATCGTGCACTCCTGAGAGACTGAGAGGCAACTCCAAACGATATGCCATCTCACCTTTTCGTTCCAACACCTTGAACGGGCCAATGTATCGAGGGGCTAGCTTCCCTCTCACATTAAACCTGCGGATTCCTCTCATCGGCGAGACCTTCAGGTACACATGATCACCCATTGCAAAGGTCAGATCTCGTCGACGAACATCTGCGTAGCTCTTCTGACGAGTCTGTGCGACCCTCAGATTCTCGCGCACCTGCTGCACCAACTGTTCTGCCTCTTCCACAATATCCGGAACAAACATCTGTCTCTCGCCAATCTGATCCCAATACAGTGGAGTCCTGCATTTCCGGCCATACAGAGCCTCGAAAGGAGATTTCTTCAGACTGGCCTGATAGCTGTTGTTATACGAGAACTCCGCATACGGCAGGCATTTATCCCAGCTGGTACCATACTGAATAGCGCAGGCTCGAAGCATATCCTCCAACACTTGGTTGGTTCTTTCTGTCTGCCCATCTGTCTGAGGATGATAAGCGGTACTAAAGCGCAGCTTCGTATCCAACGAATCATGCAGCTGCTCCTAGAACCGTGAAGTGAACTGAGATCCTCGATCAGATATGATCTTCTTTGGAACACCATGCAGACAGACAACCCTGGAGATGTACAACTCTGCGAGTCTAGCGCCGGAGTAAGTAGTGTTCACCGGAATAAAGTGGGCAACCTTCGTCAACTGATCCACTACTACCCATATGGAGTTGTATCCTTTCTGAGTATGAGGCAAGCCAACGATGAAATCCATAGTGATCTCCTCCCATTTCCACTCTGGAATCTTCAACGGCTGCAATAACCCTGCTGGCCTCTGATGCTCTGCCTTGACACGCTGACAAGTGTCGCAGATAGCCACATACTCCGCAACGGAACGCTTCATTCCATACCACCAGAATCGTTCCTTTAGGTCGTAATACATCTTCGTGCTGCCTGGATGAATGGAATATGCCGTATCATGAGCCTCACTCAGAATCAACTTCCTGAGATCCGCTACATCCGGCACACATATCCGACCCTTGTACCACAAGGTACCCTGATCATCCTCTCTGAAATGAGGGGCTTTACCAATCTTAAGCAATTCATGGATCTCCTGCAGCTTCTTATCTTCTTTCTGATGCTGCCTGATCTCTGCCTCTAAAGTGGGTTCTGCCTCGAATGATGTACCCGAGGTGTGATGCAAGAAACCCAGACTCAACTACTCAAACTCCTCGCATAACTCCTGAGGCATTTGAAAAGCCACGGCCATGTTAACGTAGCTCTTCCTGCTCAGAGCATCTGCCACGACATTGGCCTTGCCCGGATGATAGTGAATCTCCAGGTCATAATCCTTGACCAATTCTAGCCATCTTCTCTGCCGCATGTTCAGCTCATTCTGGGTGAAAATATACTTGAGGCTCTTGTGATCAGTGTAAATGTCACACTGCTGCCCAAACAAGTAATGCCTCCATATCTTCAGAGCATGCACAACTGCGGCTAACTCCAGATCATGAGTGGGATAATTCAGCTCGTGCCGACGCAACTGCCGCGAGGCATAAGCTATCACTCTGCCTTCCTGCATCAGGACACAACCAAGACCATCCCTCGAAGCATCACAATACACTGTGAACCTCTTGCTCTGGTCTGGTAGAGTAAGGACTGGCGCCGTAGTTAACCTCTTCTTCAGTTCCTCAAAGGCCTTCTGACGCTCATCAGTCCAAGAGAAATCCACACCCTTCTCCAGCAAGGAAGTCAAAGGCTTCGCAATCTTGGAGAAATTCTCAATGAACCTCCGATAATAACTTGCTAAGCCTAGAAAAGAGCGGACTTCCTTCACCATCTGCGGTACCACCCAGTCAAGCACATCCTTCACCTTTCCGGGGTCCACAGCAATACCTCCCTTGGAGATGACATGAGCGAGGAATGGAACCTCGTCAATCCAGAATTTGCACTTGCCGAGCTTGGCATACAGCTTGTGCTCTCTGAGCCTCTGCAATACAAGCCTCAGATGCTTCTCATGCTCTGCCTCTGACTTGGAATATATCAGGATATCATCAATGAATATCACCACAAAGGTGTCCAGATGATCCATGAAAACCTTGTTCATCAGATGCATGAAGAAAGCCGGAGCATTGGTCAAGCCAAAAGACATGACTGTATACTCATATAGCCCATACTTGCAAGTGAATGCCGTCTTCTGGATATCCTCAGGATGAATCTTCAGCTGATGATACCCAGAACGCAGATCAATCTTCGAGAATACACAAGCACCCTGAAGCTGATCAAAAAGATCCTCGATGCGAGGCAATGGATGCTTGTTCTTGATAGTGACTGCATTCAGATCCCGATAATCGACGCACATTCTCTTCGCGCCATCCTTCTTCTCTACAAGCAATACAGGGAAAGCCCAAGGAGAGAAACTGCGATGGATATAACCCTTAGCTAGCAACTCGTCGATAGTCTTCTTAACTTCCTCATGCTCAACAGGAGCCATACGATAGGGCCGCTTAGCAATAGGAGCTGTGCCAGGCAAGAGATCAATAGAAAACTCAATGTCGCGATCAGGCGGCATACCTGGCAAATCATCCGGAAAGACATCTGGGAATTCGGACACCACGCGAATACCATCCGTGGGTCTAGCCTCCATCTGATGAAGAAATCCAGAAGGCTCTGGGGCACCAACAGTAACCTCCTGACCATCCGGTGCTGACAGAAGAACCATCCTCTGGGCACAATCTATCCAGACTCCCCACTTAGCAAGAGTCTCCATCCCGAGGATCACATCAATACCCTTGGTGTCTAGCACCATCAGATTAGCACTGAACCCCCCCTTATGACAACACTGACTCTGGGACAGATGATATGAGACCTCAACTGCCCTCCCGGTGAAGATACTAACATGCCCCTCTTTAATGTGCTAGTATGAATGCCATGATGCTCAACAAAAGACCGAGTAATGAAGGAATGCGTAGCACCAGTATCAAAAAGCACTGTAGCAGGGTGGGTGTTGAACATGAACGTACCAATCACCACGTTGGGAGCCTCGGCTGCTGACTCAGCCGTCACGTGGTTCACCCTGCCCTGAGCTGGGGCCTTGGGCGGTGCTGCACGCCCCTGCTGTCCTGCCTGCGCCTTCCGGGGACAGACGTTAGCGTAGTGTCCTGGCTCGCCGCAGTGATAGCACACCCGTGGGAATGCTAGAGCCTGCTGCCCGGCAGGAGGAGTAGGCACTCCCTACCGCGGAGCTGGTGGAGCCGGTGGAGCAGAGCGTGCCGGAGGCACTGGAAGCCTCTGGCCCGGTCCCGCCTGCTGCTGTTGCTGAAGACGAGGCGGGTACTGCTGCTGGCGCTGCTGGTACTGCTGGACCTGCCTCTGGTGCTGCTGCTGCTGCTGCTGCGGGTACTGGTATCGAGGCCGAGTGTTGCTGCCCGACGTAGCAGGAGCCATCTTCCTCTTCTTGTCCTCAATCTCCCGGCATTTGCGCTCGGTGTTGAGGGCAGCATCAACCAGCTGGTTGAAGTTGTCGAAGCGGTGGTTCATGAGCGCGTACTCCAGGTGGTCATCTAGTCCCTCCCTGAAGCGCTCCTGCTTATCACCATCATGGGCGACCTCAGCGGGGGCATAGCGTGCGAGCTGGAGGAAGCGGTCACGGTACTCAGTCACCATCATAGCTCCCTGCTTGAGCGCAAGGAACTCCTTGTGCTTCATCTTCATCACTCCAGCAGCGATATGATGGTGCCTAAACCGCTCCCGGAACTGGGCCCAAGTGAGAGTGTCGCGGTCCCGAGCTGGGTAGGACTCCCACCAATCGAGAGCTGAGCCTCGCAGCTGCCCTGCTGCGTACAGGACTCGCTCCCTGTCGTCACACTGAGCGACATCCAACTGGCGCTCCACCTGACGAAGCCAGTCGTCAGCCTGAAGTGGATCAGCCGCATGAGCGAACGTTGGCGGGTGACCCCTCAGAAAGTCCGCGCGCCTGTCGCGGGGCTGCTGCGGTGGAGGAGGTGGCGGCTGAGCGTGAATCTGCTGCAGCGTCTGAACGGTGTTGTTCGGGGTGGCCATCATCTGCATCTGGAGCTGGAAGAACTGCTCCGGAGTCAGAGGTGGAGGCATCGGCAGCGGCTGGTCAGTGCTCTAGTTGTTCTGCCCCTGCTGGCCAGAACCGGTGCCGGTGCTTCGGGTGTTCACCATCTGTTTGTAGCACAGCAAAATTTATAAGAGGTAGATATGATATAACTTCGGGAAGGAAAACTCTGACAGGATAAAATAGAGAGGAAGGAATGTACGGTTTTACCCCCCACGATCTATCTCAATTTTTTTATTACTCGATTCAAGTTTGCGTTAAGATCGATTTGCATAAAGAATTTTACTTCTAAACTATACAATCAACCAAAAATCCAAATCACACATTTGCACAATAACAAACATCCAATGTTCACAACTTAGTCGAGTTTATCACACTACTCGACTAACACACTCGTTCTAGCGTATTTTCATTGGGATAGCCTACACTTATAGGGTTAAACGAATTCAAGCCAACGTCTACGGGATCTATCAAACTAATCCTCGGAAAAAAATGCAGAGAGGATTAGCAAACTCGAGGTTTAGAACTCAAGGAATAGAAGCAGAAACGAATGTTTGGGTTTTGCGGAAGCAGAGCAAGCGAAAGGAAATCCCTAAACTCGACCATTTCTATCTAGGCTTCGTCCTACAGTCAACACGGCTCTGATACCAATCTGTCACACCCGATTTATAAGAACATAAATCGAGCAATCATATATGCGCCAGGATCAAGTCACGCATATATACAACAGATTATCAAGATATCACAACACATGTCACGAATAAAAACGTATAAATTATAAAATGAATATCTTTATTACAACTGAATCAAGAATCAGTTCAAGGAATCCGGAAGCATAAAACAAATACATGAAGAGCGGGGCGCCACAAGGACGTCAACTGGGAGACAACGCATAGAAATTGTCGAGTCCGCCGATGTAGTCCTCCACGTCGCCTGGTACTGAGCAGCAGTCGAAGATATCCCAAAGAGAACAGAAGAGAGGAAGAGGCAAGTGTGAGTACACAACTTGTACTCAACAAGTATAAAGTCACACCCGATTTATAAGAACATAAATCGAGCAATCATATATGCGCCAGGATCAAGTCACGCATATATACAACAGATTATCAAGATAACACAACACATGTCACGAATAAAAGCGTATAAATTATAAAATGAATATCTTTATTACAACTGAATCAAGAATCAGTTCAAGGAATGCGGAAGCGTAAAATGAATACATGAAGAGCTGGGCGCCACAGGGACGTCGACTGGGAGACAAACGCCTAGAAGTCGTCGAAGCCGCTGACGTAGTCCTCCACGTTGCCGGGCACTGAGCAGCAGTCGAAGATATCCAAGGGAACAGGAGAGTAGAGAGACAAGTGTGAGTACAAACTAGTACTCAACAAGTATAACACAGACTATGAGGCTCTAGGCTGGCTGACTCACTGCATTAGCTTTTAGTCTTGGCAAATTTTATTAAAGCTAATTACTACAAGTGGATGAATTACCATAACCCCATTTGCATAAGAAATTAATCAGTATTAATTAAAAACTACTGAGAACCATCCAAACCCCAACCACCCGAGGAATCCCCCTAATCAAAGGTTGATAACCCCACTAATCAAAAGGAGGATCTGGGCCGCTCATGACTGTGAGCACAGCTGATATATCAGTTTTACACTCTCGAGAGGTTGCACAACTTTACCCACAAGTCGTGAGCTACGCTAGTTGTTCATCACACTTCCTTAGGTGAGATGGCTAGCAAGCGCACTACGAGACCGTTACAAAGGATCACATTGGTAAGGTGTAACCGCTAAGGATTCTGGATCAGCGACGATGGGGCCCACCTCCGGGGGTACAAGACACACAGCACACACCAAGCAGGAGGAGCAGGGACCATTGAAGCCTACCACCCCTCTTGCCCACGCAAGTAAGTTACTCCCGAACCAAAATGACCTAATTAGTAAGTCAAGACCGTCCCATTCCAGTCTTGTGGTTGCGCGGTTGTCCCAGGTTGTCGCTCTATGAACCGGTCCTTATGGAGAGTGGCCAACCAAGCACTAAGCACCGTGCTGGCCCCCTAAACCAAGTTTCTACAAAAACATATTTTTAAGGACGCACAAACCACTCAAGCACACAGCACAGAGGGTCGGCTCCAGAATTAAGTTGCATAAGATCATTAACAAATTAATTTAAAAGGACCAAGATATGTTATAGCGCAGCAACCTAGCAAACCAAACCAAAATGCAACCCAAAGGACATATATATGATATAAAGTGGCTACGAAATCCTTATAGGCATACAGTATTAAAATGCAGTATGAAATTGTATTTAAAGTGATGGGATGTTCATGTTATACTTGCCTTCCTCGTACTCTCCCAGCTGCTGCTCGAACTGCTCGGAAGATTGCTGCTCCTGGTACTGCTCCAAAGGCTCCGCGTCTACTCACGATCATCAAGCATAGTCCACACATACCCACATGCACAAACGATAGCAAACTATAAGAAAATAGTACAACATTACATAGAAATAGCACACAAAACTATGCTAGAACTATTCTACGCGTTACAACGATCGCGTGGATATAAAGAACACCTAAAACGGAGCTAAAACGCGAAAACTACGCTTAAAACAAGGTCCAGGGACCTATTTGCGAGAAAAATAGAACTTCCAGGGGGTTCTGCGCGCAAACTGAGGACCTAAACATAAATAAACCCTAGACACAGGGTCTAGCTGGCTAAAAACCCTAGGCTGGACGGCGGGCACTAAATCTCGGAAGCTCAGGGGTCTAAACGAATAAAATAGGACTTGACTGCAAATACTTTTGAACTAAGGGTGGACCGCGGGTTGAATATAGGAAAAGCCGGGGACTCTTTAGCAAAAACGATGGGCTGAACCGTTAACTTCTGTTCTGGGCCCTTGGATTGCCATCTAACGGCTCGGATTAGATCTATTACGCGAAGGGGTATCTACGCGTATCGGCCGTCGGATCTCGATCCGACGCTCCAGACCCTCCCTTAGCACGGATCTAATGCCTCTCGCTGGATTTGAAACCGACGGCTCGGATCTAATCTGATCCGCGAACCGGTACGCTCCGTTTGGGGTCGTTGGATCTGGATCCAGCGGTGCGGAGCAGGGGTACGCGGCTTCTAATCCTACGCGTCCAACACGGATCGGGCGGCCAGGACTACGCGGACGCGCCAGCGGCGGTGCAGGTCGCCGGAGGCCAGCATCCCGCGGTGGCGCTTCGCCGGAGACGGCCCAACTTGGTGCTCCGGGCTCGGTTTTGGATGAGATCAAGTACTAGAGGTCGAGCACAACGTGGGGGACCCGTCTAGGCGCTCCAGAAGGCGAGTTAGGGCTCGGGTAAGTGATCCCCATGGCGAGGGCGGCTCGGCGCGGCGGCGCAATGACGGCGCGCGCGTTCTGGGCACTACGGGTGGCTAAGAGCTACAACCTCCAGTGCAAAAGATCCAGGGAGAGGGAGTGCGACTCACCGAGGAGCTGTGGAGGCCGGGGTTGCGACGGAGGGAGGAAGGCGACGACGACCGGCGGTGGAGGGGTCGGGCTCTCGCAGAGGAAGGTGCTGCAGGGGTGGCCGGGAACCTTGGCTGGTGTGGATCGGCTCCGGGGACTCCTGTGGAGGTGGCAGAGGGGTCAGGGAGGCGCGGGGCTCACCGGTGGCGAGTAATTTCGGCGGCGGTGGACTTACCGTGGCGGTGCTCTGGGGAAAATTCGGACCGAGGAACGGGCCGAGGTCGCGGGTGAAGGGCTCTGGAGCTCCGAGGTGGTGAGGCGGTGCTGATGTGCAAGCCCTCGCGGACCGTGGCGCGATGGAACGGCGCGCCCACGGTGGCGCAGAGGAGGTGGTGCGGCGGAGGGGAAGGGGGCGGCGGCGCTGGAGGTCCTCGGGCGACGCAGGAGTAGGGTTAGGGTTCGGGGGCCTAGGGGGTTGCTTTTGTAGGGCGGCGGCGCTGCCTCAGCGTGCGGGCCCAGGGGAAGAAGCTCGCCGGGGATATCGGAGGCTGTTGTGCCGGGGAGGAAGAAGGGGAGGGGAAAGAGAAGACGCTGACAAGCCGGGGCCAGCAGTCAGTGAGAGAGGGAGGAGGGAGGGGAGAGCGGCTCGGGCTGGGAGGAAGTGGGCCGGGGCGCGGCCCACGCGAGGGAAAGGGAGAGGGAGAGAGGGGCCCGAGGGGGAGGGAGGGGAGCTGGGCCGCCGTGGCCCATGCGGGAGAAGGAGAGGGAAAAGAGATGGGCCGGGCTGAGAGAAGGAAATGGGCTGCTCCTTCTTTTTCCTTTTCTTCTTTCATTTTTCTTTTCTACACTCAAACATTCAAACCAACTATTTGAATTCAAATAAATTTGAATTCAAACCCAACACAAATAAAACAATGCACCAGCATGAATGCACAAACATGTTGCTCTTCTAATAAATTTTATTTTCTTGTGTTTTTAATTACTTTAAATGCCGCACTAATTAAAGAAAAACCTGGAAATTCCATTTGAGCCAAAACAAATTCATTAAAACTTAAGGAAATTACCTTAGGGTGTTACAAACCTACCCCCCTTACAGGAATCTCGTCCCGAGATTCGAATAGGCTAGCTAGCAAAGAGATCAGGATATGTCTTTCTCAACTCATCTTCTCGCTCCCAATTAGCCTCATCCTCCGTATGATGACTCCACTGAACCCGGCACATCTTGTTCTTCTTATTTCTGGTAACTCTCTCGGACGTCTCCAGAATCTTCACCGGATGCTCGATATAAGTCAGATCTTCCTGTACATCCAACCCTTCTATCGGTGCTTGCTCTTCTGGCACTCTCAAACACTTCTTTAGCTGAGACACGTGAAACACATCGTGCACTCCTGAGAGACTGAGAGGCAACTCCAAACGATATGCCACCTCACCTTTCCGTTCCAACACCTTGAACGGACCAATGTATCGAGGTGCTAGCTTCCCTCTTACATTAAACCTGCGGATTCCTCTCATCGGCGAGACCTTCAGGTACACATGGTCACCCACTGCAAAGGTCAAATCTCGACGACGAACATCCGCATAGCTCTTCTGACGAGTCTGGGCAACCCTCAGATTCTCTCGCTCCTGCTGCACCAGCTTTTCGGCCTCCTCAACAATATCCGGACCGAATACCTGCCTCTCGCCAATCTGATCCCAATACAGCGAAATCCTGCACTTCCGACCATATAGGGCCTCGAAAGGAGATTTCTTCAGACTGGCCTGATAGCTGTTGTTATACGAAAATTCCGCATACGGCAGGCATTTATCCCAGCTGGTACCATACTGAATAGCACAGGCTCGAAGCATATCCTCCAACACTTGGTTGGTTCTTTCGGTCTGCCCATGTGTCTGAGGATGATAAGCAGTACTGAAGCGCAGCTTCGTATCCAACGAATCATGCAACTGCTCCCAGAACCGCGAAGTGAACTGAGATCCTCGGTCAGATATGATCTTCTTAGGAACACCATGCAGACATACAATCCTGGAGATGTACAACTCTGCGAGTCTAGCACCGGAGTAAGTGGTGTTCACCGGAATGAAGTGAGCAACCTTCGTCAACCGATCCACTACTACCCACATGGAGTTGTACCCCTTCTGAGTACGAGGCAATCCAACAATGAAGTCCATAGTGATTTCCTCCCATTTCCACTCTGGAATCTTCAACGGCTGCAATAGACCTGCTGGCCTCTGATGCTCTGCCTTGACACGCTGACAAGTGTCACAGATAGCCACGTACTCCGCAACGGAATGCTTCATTCCATACCACCAGAATCGTTCCTTCAGGTCGTAATACATCTTTGTGCTGCCTGGATGGATAGAATATGTATCATGAGCCTCACTCAGAATCAACTTCCTGAGATCTGCTACATCCGGCACACATATACGACCCTTGTACCACAAGGTACCCTGATCATCCTCTCTGAAATGAGGTGCTTCTCCAATCTTGAGCAACTCACGAATTTCCTGCAGCTTCTTATCATCTTTCTGATGCTGCCTGATCTCTGCCTCTAGAGTAGGTTCTGCCTCGAATGATGCACTCGAGGCGTGATGCAAGAAACCCAGGCTCAACTACTCAAACTCCTCGCATAACTCCTGAGGCATCTGAAAAGCCACGGCCATGTTAACATAGCTCTTCTTGCTCAGAGCATCTGCTACAACATTGGCCTTGCCCGGATGATAGTGAATCTCCAGGTCGTAATCCTTGACCAACTCTAGCCATCTTCTCTGCCGCATGTTCAGCTCACTCTGGGTGAAGATATACTTGAGGCTCTTCTGATCGGTGTAAATATCACACCTCTGCCCAAACAAGTAATGCCTCCATATCTTCAGAGCATGCACAACTGCGGCTAACTCCAGATCATGAGTGGGATAATTCAGCTCGTGCCGGCGCAACTGTCGCGAGGCATAAGCTATCACTCTGCCTTCCTGCATCAGAACGCAACCAAGACCATCCCTCGAAGCATCACAATACACTGTGAACCTCTTGCTCTGGTCTGGCAAAGTAAGGACTGGCGCCGTAGTCAACCTCTTCTTCAACTCCTCGAAGGCACTCTGACGCTCATCAGTCCAAGAGAAATCCACACCCTTCTCCAGCAAGGAAGTCAAAGGCTTCGCAATCTTGGAGAAGTTCTCAATGAACCTCTGATAATAACCTGCTAAGCCCAGAAAAGAGCGGACTTCCTTCACTGTCTGCGGAACAACCCAGTCAAGCACATCCTTCACCTTTCCGGGGTCCACAGCAATACCTCCCTTGGAGATAACATGACCGAGGAATGGAACCTCGTCAATCCAGAACTCGCACTTGCTGAGCTTGGCATACAGCTTGTGCTCTCTGAGCCTCTGCAACACAAGACTCAGATGTTTCTCATGCTCTGCTTCTGACTTGGAATATATCAGGATATCATCAATGAATATCACCACAAAGGTGTCCAAATAATCCATGAAAACCTTGTTCATCAGATGCATGAAGAAAGCTGGAGCATTGGTCAAGCCAAAGGACATGACCGTATACTCGTATAGCCCATACTTGCAAGTGAATGCCGTCTTCGGAATATCCTCAGGATGAATCTTCAGCTGATGATAACCCGAACGCAGATCGATCTTCGAGAACACACAAGCGCCCTGAAGCTGATCGAAGAGATCCTCAATACGTGGCAATGGATGCTTGTTCTTGATAGTGACTGATCCCGATAATCGACGCACATTCTCTTCGCGCCATCCTTCTTCTCTACAAGCAATACAGGAAAAGCCTAAGGAGAGAAACTCCGACGGATATAGCCCTTGGCTAGCAACTCGTCGATGGTCTTCTTAACTTCCTCATGCTCGACGGGTGCCATACGATAGGGCCGCTTAGCAATAGGAGCTGTGCTAGGCAAGAGATCAATGGAAAACTCAACGTCGCGATCAGGCGGCATACCTGGCAAATCGTCCGGAAAGACATCCGGGAATTCAGACACCACGCGAATACCATCCGTAGGTCTAGCCTCCATCTGATGAAGAAATCCAGAAGGCTCTGTAGCTCCAACAGTGACCTCCTGACCATCCGATGCTGACAGAAGAACAGTCCTCTGAGCACAATCTATCCGAACTCCCCACTTAGCAAGAGTCTCCATCCCAAGGATCACATCAATGCCCTTGGTGTCTAGCACCATCAGATTCGCACTGAAATCTACCCCCCTTATGGCCACACTGACTCTGGGACAGAAGATATGAGACCTCAACTGCCCTCCCGGTGAAGATACTAACATGCACCTCTTTAATGTGCTAGTAGGAATGCCATGACGCTCAACGAAAGACTGGGTGATGAAAGAATGCGTAGCACCAGTATCAAAAAGCACTGTAGCAGGATGGGTGTTGACCATGAACGTACCAATAACCACGTTAGGAGCCTCGGCCGCTGACTCGGCCGTCACGTGGTTCACCCTGCCCTGAGCTGGGGCCTTGGGCTGAGCTGCACGCCCCTGCTGTCCTGCCTGCGCCTTCCGAGGGCAGACGTTGGCGTAGTGCCCCGTCTCGTCGCAGTGGAAGCACACTTGCGGAAATGCAGCGGCCTGCTGCCCAGGAGGAGGAGTGGGCACTCCCTGCCTCTGAGCGGGTGGAGCCGGAGGCGCTGGAAGCCTCTGACTCTGTCCCGCCTGCTGCGGAGGACGAGGAGGAAGCTGCTGCCGCTGCTGGTACTGCTGGGGCGGCCTCTGCTGCTGCTGCTGCGGATGCTGATAGCGGGGACGAGTGTTGCTGCTCGAAGAGGATGGAGCCATCTTCCTCTTCTTATCCTCAATCTCCCGGCGCTTATGCTCGGTGTTGAGGGCAGCATCAACCAGCTGGTTGAAGTTGTCGAAGCGGTGGTTCAGCAGCGCATACTGGATGTGATCATCCAGTCCCTCCTTGAAATACTCCTGCTTATCGCTATCACGAGCGACGTCAGCAGGGGCATAGCGGGCCAGCTGAAGAAAACGGTCACGGTACTCCGTCACCGTCATCGATCCCTGAAATGATAAACACCGATAGCAAGGATAGAAATCGCTCAAGGATAGATCAAGCTCAAAAGGAATTGCCGAGAATTTCGTTCAAATTTACCTGCTTAAGGGCACGGAACTCCTTCTGCTTCATCTTCATTATGCCCTCAGGGATATGATGGTTCCTAAAGCGCTCACGGAACTGGACCCAGGTGAGAGCATCACGGTCCCGAGCCGGGTAGGACTCCCACCAGTCAAGAGCGGAGCCTCGCAGCTGCCCTGCTGCGTACAGAACTCGCTCACGGTCGTCGCACTGAGCAACAACCAGCTGGCGCTCCACCGAACGAAGCCAGTCGTCCGCCTGGAGTGGGTCCGTGGCGTGAGAGAAGGTCGGAGGGTGACCTCTCAGGAAATCCGCACGCCGATCACGGGGCTGAGGCGGCGGAGGAGGCGGTGGCTGGGCGTGGATCTGCTGCAGAGCCTGAACGGTGTTGTTCAGGGTCGCCATCATCTGCATCTGGAGCTGGAAGAACTGCTCCGGGGTCAGTGGTGGTGGCATCGGCAGCGGCTGACCAGTACTCTGGTTGTTCTGCTCCTGCTGGTCAGAACCGGAACCGGTGCGCCTGGTGTTCACCATCTGATTGCAACAAACGAAATTTATGAGAAGGAGATATTGTGCAGCTGCGGAAATGAAACTTCGGAAGGATATGGCAGAAAGAAAGGAATACCGGTTTTACCCCCAACGATCTAACTCAAATTTTATTATTTAGTTCAAGTTGGGTTAGGGTCGATTTGCATGAACAAATTTAACTACTAAACTATGCAATCAACCAAAGATCCAAATCATACATTTGCACAATAACAACCATTCAATGTTCACAACTTAGTCGAGTTTATCACACCACTCGACTAACACACTCGTTCTAGCGTATATATTTTTTATCGGGACAACCTAAACTTTTAACTTATAGGATTAGGCGACTCAGGCCCACGTCTACGGAAAACTCAAGCTATTTCTCAGAAAAGACAGGGGAGATAGCAAATCAAGGGCTTAAGACTCCAGGAATAGAGACAGGGAATGATGTTTGAAGATTTGCGGAAGCAAGGCCAGAGAAAAGAAGTCCTATACTTGTCCAGATCTATCTAGGCTTCGTCCTACAGTCGACATGGCTCTGATACCAATCTGTCATACCCGATTTATAAGAACATAAATCGAGCAATCATATATGCGCCAGGATCAAGTCACGCATATATACAACAGATTATCAAGATATCACAACACATGTCACGAATAAAAGCGTATAAATTATAAAATGAATATCTTTATTACAACTGAATCAAGAATCAGTTCAAGGAATGCGGAAGCGTAAAATGAATACATGAAGAGCTGGGCGCCACAGGGACGTCGATGTGACAGTTCGTGTATTTGTAATGCTAGGCAAATATTTTGTTAGTGTGAAGTATGTGTTTATTTGTATAAAACTCGTGTGTGTTATGTGAAACTTTTGAAAACTTAAAAGTGCAAGTAAAAAGGGTATTTTTGTAATTACAGAAAAACTTAGGGTTGTTTTTGCAAAATGTACCTAGATAAGGGTAATTTCAAAATAGGTGAAATATACTTATCTTACTTAATGTCTTGTAAAAAAAATATATATATATTTATCCAAAAGTTGCATTGGAAATGTAAGTGTTGAATTGTGTAAAAATTTTGAGTAAAATGGTAAAAATTAAGGATGTTTATGTAATTTTATCAAAATACAAGTCCTTTTATGCAAATATTTGATTTACAAAAGTAACTTTCAAAATTACTCAGGGCTAAAGTGTAAAAGTGCAAGTCATCATGACGAGTCTATCCCGTCATCATGATGTGTCATAAATGCTTGCATTTAGGTCCTGAATTTTATAAAATTACACTTTTAGGACAAAAGCAATTCAAATCCGACTTTTGTTCAAAAATTCACGTGTAAAAACATAAGTTTTGAGTTTTTGAATCTGAGCCCTAAAGCAATGTTGTAGAGTTTGAAAAACTCTCCAACTTTCGTTTTGGGCATTTCTTCATTTGGGTTTTAAATCAACGGGAAATTTTATTTTACACTCAGACCCTTGCAGTTTTCTGTATTTACACATATGTCCTTGGGGAAATCCATTCCCCTTTCTCCTCTGTTTTCTATTCACTGGCGCCTTATCTTCTTCCTGCCGTCTCCTTCTTTCCTCCTCTCACTGGCAGCACCATCCCAATCCTCATCCACTCCCTCTCCCTCTCCTCCTTCTCTCGGATCAGCACAGGCGGCACAGGAAGCGGCGCTGGGCGAGCAGCGGCCCGGGGGCGCGCGCGTGCGGGCGCACGCGCGGCCAGGCGCAGGCGCGCGGGCGGGCAGCCAGGCGGCCGGCACGGACGCGCGGCCCAAGCGCGCGCGGGGGCGGCTCGGCCGGTGAGCCGCGGCGGCGGCCAGAGGCAGGCCCGAGCGGCGAAGAGCCCACGCGGGCGGAGCGCGCGGCCGCGCGGCCCAGCTAGCGGGCGCAGCGGCGGTTCGAGCGGAGGTGCGGTAGGCGCGCTGGCGGCGTGCGGGGCCGGCTCAGGCAGCCACGGCGAGCGGGCGGCTCGGCGTTGGGGCGAGCAGAGGACAGGCGCGGGCGGGCGGTGGCGGCTCAGCCCGAGGCAGGCGAGCGCGCGGCCCCGAGTGGTGCAGGCGCACGGGCAGCAGGCAGGCGGAGCTTTGGAGCGCGTGGGGGTCGGAGCGGCAGGCGCTGGGCTCGGCGCGCAGGAGAGTGGAGGCTGGCGAGCGCGGCGCGGGGCGCGGGCACGCAGCGCGTGCACGCAGGCGCGCGGAGGCAGGTGCGGGAGCTGGGCAGGAGCAGGTGGCCCGAGATGGCGCACGGTGGTGAGTGGAACGGGGAAGGCTCAGGCGTGCATGACAGCAGGAGCGCGGAGCGTGCGCGGGAGGCGTGGAGGTGCACGGGAGCGAGCGCGTGCGCACGGGCGAGTGAAGGCGCATGTCACACAGGAAGTGTACGTGGCTCGGCCAGAGCAGGAGCAGCATGCGCACGGCCGGAGGTGCGCGCGAACAGGAGCGCGCAGTCGCGGGTGTGGACGTTGCTCGCGCGGGAGGCGTGACGCTGACGCGTGAGTGGCACGTGAGCCAAGTGGCGCTAGAGCGGTTCGCGGGCGGTGCCGGAGCGAACCTGAACGACGCCGAACGGATGATGCGAGCGTGCGCGCGATGACGCGCGAAAGCTGGCGGTGTGTGCAAGTGTTGGGCGGCCGGAACAGATCGGGCCCATGAGCGCGAGTAGGCGATGCTGGAGTGCGACGTGCCGAGCAACGGCACGCGCAGGAGGAGTTGTGGTGGAGAGCTGTTTCGCGAGATGCAGGAACGCGATGGCCGTATCGAGGACGCAGCTCAGGTGTTCGACGAAATGTCGATACACATGGTGCTGGAGAACGCGAGGGTCCTGCTGTTGGGCGAGGCGTCAAGGGTGCAGGACGCCGTCGGGGGGATGTTGCAGCGGCGTGCAGGAAGGTCGCACGCAGTGCGGGAGGTGCTGCGGAGCGACGATTTGGAGCGGACCCGCCCAGGGGGCAGTAGAGCCGCACGTAGAAGACGTCGAAGGCCGTTGAGGAGAAAGCATTGGACGAGATCAGGCGGCACTGTGAACTTTTCGTGGAGGGTTTGGAGGTGGTCAGGTGCGAGCAGACCATGGCCCTCGCGGAGGCAGAGAGGGCGAGTGTCGCGCGGCGAGGCGAAAGCGAAGGTCCGGACGGATTTGGACTAGCACATCCACGGATACGAGCGAGAGTGCTCTACCGGTGACCGGCTCGACTCGATTCAGCAAACGCGTGCGTGTACAAGACAACAGGCCATCTTCCACCCACGGCAACCATCCCCGACAAACTTCTTCGTCATCCACAGAATCTCGTCATCGTCGAGCTCATCTTATCGTCGCCAATCCTATTCACCGCGGGAATTCACTTTCCGCGTGTTCTCCTTCATAACCAAGGCTACCCCAAGGTTTGCCTAAATCCACTAAATCTTTCTAATACCAGCGATTTCCTTGCCGGGATATCGTCGTATACTTCCTGTTATCTGTTTTCCCGAACCAGGGACTTGATTGTTTTGTTTTAGAAAGTTCTAGAGTATTCTTATAAATTTCCAGAACTTTCTTTATTTCAAACCAATGAACTTCTACATTACATAGAAATTTGTAAGAAGTTCAAAAAAATGCAAAATTAGTTTTGTTTGAACCTTTAGATTAAAATCTACAAGTTTTATGTTGTACTCTTGAATTGAAAATCTTGATGTGTGGTCTAGGTCAAGTGTTAGGGAATGAATGTTTTATTGTGCTTTGTATTGTATGCATGTGTTATAGCTGGAAAGTAAGCCATAGCATGTATGTCTTAAATAGAGTTGTGTGATATCTAGTTAATCTTCTTATACGAGTGCTCATGTCCCTGCCATCAGGACTTTGTCCTCGTCTCGATTGCTGTTTCTTTAGGTTCCTTGTTGTATAAGGATCCCCGTTAGTTCTTGCATGTCTGCTGCTTAGCCAAAACATCTCTGCGGCTATGCTTCAGCGTTGGCTATTAGTTCAGCTGCTAAGCATCCGCTTTCCTTGAGTCTAGGATGTTTCTGTATAACAGCTGTCAGTCGATACTTCCATCATCGACCGATTAGCTGATATGGTTGTTACCTTTCTAGTATCGGCTACTGCCGATACGATTCTTTTGTTCTGTTCTATATCGACTGCACAGAGTCGATGTATCGAAGAGACACCCACGATCTTAAGGTTCTTGTTATCAGCCGATCCAAGCCGATTCTAGTCGTTTTCCGTATCGGTCAAACACGGCCGATCGATCCTTAGTTTTCCCACCTTTATCTATACACTTCTATCAGTCGATTTATCAACTGAGAAATCGGCTACATATCTATCGGTTCTATACCCTTAACCATACCCCATCGGCTGTATGTCACTCAATAGTTGTGCTGACGTAATCAAGTCGATACAACCACACTTAGTTACCTAGATAACACCTAAGCACATCCCAGTTAAGACAACTACTTTAGGAATCATCCTTCTACCAAGGTAATCGATGATTTCATCGATCACCTAGGAAACCGACGCACTCATCAATCAACTAAACCTTCGTTGTTTCCAATCGGCTCTGTTGTAATCTTCAACGAGTAGCCGATTCTAGTTAGTTGTCCCCCCAAAGCTCTATCTAGGTTTAGTTCAGACCTTTTTGGTTGATATGTGAATAGTATGTTGTATGAATGCTGGTTTGCAATTGGATTGTGAAGTAAGGTAGTTTTATGTGTACACTTTGAATGAAATGTTGCATTGCATGTAGATACGATTACTTCGGCAACGGCACCTACGAGATCTCCCCGGAGTCTATGGAGGATGTTCCTGAAGACCAAATGAACGTCACCAAGGGATTAACTGAAGCTCCGAACCAAAGTTCGGAAGATATTAACATTTCTAACTTCAGACCCACCAATAAAGGCAAGCCCTGGACATATCCCATTATTTTATTTACACTGCAATCTATGCTTATTTATATTATATCTTGCATTAAGTCTAGGAGTTGAAGTGAAACCCTAGATGCATGAATCCTAGGAATCCAATGTAATGCTCCCGAGTCCTTATCGGATAGTTGCTCCGCTAATAGGAACGGTAGAAGTCGAGTGATTTCCTGTCACTCGCGCGATATAGGAGTTGCATGTTTACATTTCTGCAACCACTATAAGGATGACGGACAGGGTCATGTGTTGTATCATGACCTAAGGTTTTACCCTGTCTGTTTTGATAAAAGTCTTAAGGTCGGAATGTGTGGTAGTGGTGGCTAAGTTTTTGAAAGTACTAGCCACATGCCGCGAAATATGGTAAGCGGTAAGCCTAGTAACCAATCGGCCCGGTAAGTGGACATACCTCCCACCACTCGATCTTTATGTTATGTTCACACGCACCGACCTGTGGGAGTACGTTCTGCAAGGCAGACAGGAATACGGGTTTTGTAGTCGCGCTACAGACGTATGTCCTGTACACATTGGGTGTGCGTACGGTCCTGCAAGTCGCTTGTGGTGGCCTATCCACGAGTCGGAATGAAAGGTAAACGGTTGCTTCGGAACGCCCTGTTGGTATTCCAAGCGTGTGTGTTAGGTTTACCTTGCAAGGTTAAATTCGATTCGAATCGTCCGCCTCTCACGAAGCTTGAGATTGCTTATCCCTTTTACCACATTGAGTAAGAAGCGGAACTAATGATGGATAATCTTGATGGATGATAATCACTACCTTGCTTGCTTAGTGTAGGTGCTAATCTAGAATAAATACTCAACTAGAAAATGAAAGCTAAAACTTGAAAATAGTTCATACTCTTTGTTACTTTTCAGCTGAAAATAAACCCAGAGCCTTTGCAATGCCTTCATGAGTCTAGTTATGGGCTAAAGTATACCCAATCCCGGGTAAGCCTTGCTGAGTATTAGTATACTCAGCCTTGCTAGTTTTATGTTTTTCAGGTAAAGCCTTTGAAGATCCTACTCTTCCCTGTCTTGGCCCTATGCTCTTCCAGGAGATTGGTCCGAGGAAAGGGATCCGTCCTCGGCCAATACTGATGATCTCGAGTAATGTCGTGCCCGGGCTTAGCATGACATCCGTCTTGACGACGTGTTGTAATCGTCGCGTATGTTTTCCGTTGCCAAAAACCATAGCTTTAATGGTTGGTAATCTTTTCTCTAGATTTGCAACTTCATACTTCTTTTGGAAACTCTTGTAATGTAATTCTCTGTAATGTAAAATGTGATGGTGATTGTATCTCTGGACTCACCTTCGTGTGAGGTAACCTTATTTGATCCTGTGTATCGGTGGTTTATCGGGACGTTACCCGACAGGCCAAGGGATTATACCGTTTGAAGCACGTTGGAGCCCTCTGGAGTGGACTCGCGTACTTGAGCCGGTATAATTCAGGTTGGTTCTGCCACAGCTGGTATCAGAGCTATAAGGTTTCCCTGGAGATACATTTTACCTTAAAAATGCTTTCAGTATAAAAAGTTTGACCAAGCAAAGGTTTCCCAAAACTACGTTGGATTCGTTAAGGATTGTACTTAGTACGTAAAGCCCTAGGGTAATGCTTATAAGGGAACTAGAGGTGGCTATAGTGTACATATGTATATATAACTCTAACTACCAGCATTACTTTTCTGTCAAAACTTAAATTTATGCACAACCCAACCTTACATTCTGTAACGACACCTTCGATCGAGAGGTAAGAAGGTAAGGATCCTCAGCCGACTGAGGGAGCTTGGCCTTCCCGTCGGTGATGCGAACCGAACGCTGTTTCTCAAGCAGTGGCTTACTTGAGATGCTGCCAATGTACCAACCTCGGTTGACTACATTGGGAGTATATGGTTCGGCGCAGGGTATGGCGATCGCAGTTCATACCCCCGCATTTTGCGGTACCCCCGTGAATACGTTATCTCGATAACGTATGTTAACGTTGTCTGTACGGCGGTAATTGTACAGATGCTGTTTCTATAGTGAACAGTAATGATTGGGGACGCTTTCATGACATGCTGGCATGAAAGGTTCAACATATATATATATTGTGATTTTCTGCAGGCATGCTAACCTCGTTGCGTAAGCTTGAACGTAAGAACGACTAGTATATATATAGGGAGAGACGTATTTATATGATGCCACCGTACTTAACTACGTAAGACCAAGATTACTTGGCAGTTATTTTTGGTTGTGAGGACGTGTACAACGTGCATGCATCCTGATATTTTGGATTGATTCGATTGCCTTGTTTGTTACGTTGATGAACTGAAATATGTGCTTGTATCTGAATGCCTGTTTTGATTTTGTGTGGTAGGAGCCAACGTAATCTGCTAGGCTAACTTAGAGTTGAGAACGCCTTTTGTGAATCAAGTGGAATGGGTTATGTTTGGACCTTATCGTCGATCTTAGCTTGACCGCTAAATCAAATCCTTGATCTTGCTTTGAATCTGTTTCGGCAGAACCATTGAGTTCCTTCCTTTGATGGTTACATTATGATAATCATCAGCAAACCCTTCAATTTATCATTCAGTGATTTATCCATCCTTTCATGATGTTGTACCTTATATTGTTGGCTATTCCGGTTACAACATCTGAAAGTTGTACCCAATTTTTGCTCAGATGATTTAGAGTAAAATAAAAAGATTTATGGCAACAGTCATGCATCATAGCATATGTTATCTTTGGTCAATGCATGGTGTTGCATCGTCATCGACAATCCGTAGACTGACTAACGGGTGTGCCTCTCGTATAACTTTGGGTTATCTTCGGTTTCCTAAGTCTTTCTTGTTGCTGTTGGCACTACAGGGTTGCTATTCCTCTTGTGTGGTGGCGTTTAATCACATGACCATGATGCCGTGTCGGAACCTAAGGCCTCATGTGCGCTGCAGCCATATGATTGAGCCATTAGGGGCGCACTGGTGACTAGGTCTATGTGATGTAACCCCACTGCAATCTCTTCTTATGCAGCCTTACTAGTGTCCTAACTTTTGATCCTCGCTCAAGGATATAGACCTACCCAGATGTTAGTTACGAGAGAACGGTTGTAGCATGCGAGTCACGAGCATCATTAACTCATGAGGGTAAGCATCATACTTCATGCATTTCATACGTGCATACATTGCAAATGTCATCATCCTAGCATCATGGTGTATGCATCATTTGGTCAGCATCATGGTAATGCATTGTGTCATATGCACCATTTCGATTATGCATAGAATCCTCCATCCTCATGTTGCACCATCATTGCAAACCTACATCTCAAACAGTGCAACACGTTCATGGTTGGAGCATTTTGTCATTATTCCTTGATTGCATCAGTATACATAGGCATGTTTTGCAATCAACATAATCTACACTATTCAGATAATAAACTCTGAGCAGAAATGTTTCAAACATCACTTATCGGTCTCTTGTGCTACCTTTACTTGCTATCCCCAAAGATTTGTGATAAATGTCGCCGACATTTATCGTCCTTATGTGTAATCTCTTATCTTGTCAAACTCATCTGTGTACAATCTCATCAGGCTCTCGTTATCCTTATCTCGTCCTTCTCTCGCCATCAACCTCAATCTTCTCTGGTATGATTGTTTCCTGTTACTTTTGATGTGTGATTTGCTTTTCTTCCCTTAAAGAGTCTTTCGTCTGAATCTCGGGACGAGATTCTTTTTAGGGGGGGAGGCTGTGACAGTTCGTGTATTTGTAATGCTAGGCAAATATTTTGTTAGTGTGAAGTATGTGTTTATTTGTATAAAACCCGTGTGTGTTATGTGAAACTTTTGAAAACGTAAAAGTGCAAGTAAAAAGGGTATTTTTGTAATTACAGAAAAACTTAGGGTTGTTTTTGCAAAATGTACCTAGATAAGGGTAATTTCAAAATAGGTGAAATATACTTATCTTACTTAATGTCTTGTAAAAAAATATATATATATATTTATCCAAAAGTTGCATTGGAAATGTAAGTGTTGAATTGTGTAAAAATTTTGAGTAAAATGGTAAAAATTAAGGATGTTTATGTAATTTTATCAAAATACAAGTCCTTTTATGCAAATATTTGATTTACAAAAGTAACTTTCAAAATTACTCAGGGCTAAAGTGTAAAAGTGCAAGTCATCATGACGAGTCTATCCCGTCATCATGATGTGTCATAAATGCTTGCATTTAGGTCCTGAATTTTATAAAATTACACTTTTAGGACAAAAGCAATTCAAATCCGACTTTTGTTCAAAAATTCACGTGTAAAAACATAAGTTTTGAGTTTTTGAATCTGAGCCCTAAAGCAATGTTGTAGAGTTTGAAAAACTCTCCAACTTTCGTTTTGGGCATTTCTTCATTTGGGTTTTAAATCAACGGGAAATTTTATTTTACACTCAGACCCTTGCAGTTTTCTGTATTTACACATATGTCCTTGGGGACATCCATTCCCCTTTCTCCTCTGTTTTCTATTCACTGGCGCCTTATCTTCTTCCTGCCGTCTCCTTCTTTCCTCCTCTCACTGGCAGCACCATCCCAATCCTCATCCACTCCCTCTCCCTCTCCTCCTTCTCTCGGATCAGCACAGGCGGCACAGGAAGCGGCGCTGGGCGAGCAGCGGCCCGGGGGCGCGCGCGTGCGGGCGCACGCGCGGCCAGGCGCGGGCGCGCGGGCGGGCAGCCAGGCGGCCGGCACGGATGCGCGGCCCAAGCGCGCGCGGGGGCGGCTCGGCCGGTGAGCCGCGGCGGCGGCCAGAGGCAGGCCCGAGCGGCGAAGAGCCCACGCGGGCGGAGCGCGCGGCCGCGCGGCCCAGCTAGCGGGCGCAGCGGCGGTTCGAGCGGAGGTGCGGTAGGCGCGCTGGCGGCGTGCGGGGCCGGCTCAGGCAGCCACGGCGAGCGGGCGGCTCGGCGTTGGGGCGAGCAGAGGACAGGCGCGGGCGGGCGGTGGCGGCTCAGCCCGAGGCAGGCGAGCGCGCGGCCCCGAGTGGTGCAGGCGCACGGGCAGCAGGCAGGCGGAGCTTTGGAGCGCGTGGGGGTCGGAGCGGCAGGCGCTGGGCTCGGCGCGCAGGAGAGTGGAGGCTGGCGAGCGCGGCGCGGGGCGCGGGCACGCAGCGCGTGCACGCAGGCGCGCGGAGGCAGGTGCGGGAGCTGGGCAGGAGCAGGTGGCCCGAGATGGCGCACGGTGGTGAGTGGAACGAGGAAGGCTCAGGCGTGCATGACAGCAGGAGCGCGGAGCGTGCGCGGGAGGCGTGGAGGTGCACGGGAGCGAGCGCGTGCGCGCGGGCGAGTGAAGGCGCATGTCACACAGGAAGTGTACGTGGCTCGGCCAGAGCAGGAGCAGCATGCGCACGGCCGGAGGTGCGCGCGAACAGGAGCGCGCAGTCGCGGGTGTGGACGTTGCTCGCGCGGGAGGCGTGACGCTGACGCGTGAGTGGCACGTGAGCCAAGTGGCGCTAGTGCGGTTCGCGGGCGGTGCCGGAGCGAACCTGAACGACGCCGAACGGATGATGCGAGCGTGCGCGCGATGACGCGCGAAAGCTGGCGGTGTGTGCAAGTGTTGGGCGGCCGGAACAGATCGGGCCCATGAGCGCGAGTAGGCGATGCTGGAGTGCGACGTGCCGAGCAACGGCACGCGCAGGAGGAGTTGTGGTGGAGAGCTGTTTCGCGAGATGCAGGAACGCGATGGCCGTATCGAGGACGCAGCTCAGGTGTTCGACGAAATGTCAATACACGTGGTGCTGGAGAACGCGAGGGTCCTGCTGTTGGGCGAGGCGTCAAGGGTGCAGGACGCCGTCGGGGGGGATGTTGCAGCGGCGTGCAGGAAGGTCGCACGCAGTGCGGGAGGTGCTGCGGAGCGACGATTTGGAGCGGACCCGCCCAGGGGGCAGTAGAGCCGCACGTAGAAGACGTCGAAGGCCGTTGAGGAGAAAGCAGTGGACGAGATCAGGCGGCACTGTGAACTTTTCGTGGAGGGTTTGGAGGTGGTCAGGTGCGAGCAGACCATGGCCCTCGCGGAGGCAGAGAGGGCGAGTGTCGCGCGGCGAGGCGAAAGCGAAGGTCCGGACGGATTTGGACTAGCACATCCACGGATACGAGCGAGAGTGCTCTACCGGTGACCGGCTCGACTCGATTCAGCAAACGCGTGCGTGTACAAGACAACAGGCCATCTTCCACCCACGGCAACCATCCCCGACAAACTTCTTCGTCATCCACGGAATCTCGTCATCGTCGAGCTCATCTTATCGTCGCCAATCCTATTCACCGCGGGAATTCACTTTCCGCGTGTTCTCCTTCATAACCAAGGCTACCCCAAGGTTTGCCTAAATCCACTAAATCTTTCTAATACCAGCGATTTCCTTGCCGGGATATCGTCGTATACTTCCTGTTATCTGTTTTCCCGAACCAGGGACTTGATTGTTTTGTTTTAGAAAGTTCTAGAGTATTCTTATAAATTTCCAGAACTTTCTTTATTTCAAACCAATGAACTTCTACATTACATAGAAATTTGTAAGAAGTTCAAAAAAATGCAAAATTAGTTTTGTTTGAACCTTTAGATTAAAATCTACAAGTTTTATGTTGTACTCTTGAATTGAAAATCTTGATGTGTGGTCTAGGTCAAGTGTTAGGGAATGAATGTTTTATTGTGCTTTGTATTGTATGCATGTGTTATAGCTGGAAAGTAAGCCATAGCATGTATGTCTTAAATAGAGTTGTGTGATATCTAGTTAATCTTCTTATACGAGTGCTCATGTCCTTGCCATCAGGACTTTGTCCTCGTCTCGATTGCTATTTCTTTAGGTTCCTTGTTGTATAAGGATCCCCGTTAGTTCTTGCATGTCTGCTGCTTAGCCAAAACATCTCTGCGGCTATGCTTCAGCGTTGGCTATTAGTTCAGCTGCTAAGCATCCGCTTTCCTTGAGTCTAGGATGTTTCTGTATAACAGCTGTCAGTCGATACTTCCATCATCGACCGATTAGCTGATATGGTTGTTACCTTTCTAGTATCGGCTACTGCCGATACGATTCTTTTGTTCTGTTCTATATCGACTGCACAGAGTCGATGTATCGAAGAGACACCCACGATCTTAAGGTTCTTGTTATCAGCCGATCCAAGCCGATTCTAGTCGTTTTCCGTATCGGTCAAACACGGCCGATCGATCCTTAGTTTTCCCACCTTTATCTATACACTTCTATCAGTCGATTTATCAACTGAGAAATCGGCTACATATCTATCGGTTCTATACCCTTAACCATACCCCATCGGCTGTATGTCACTCAATAGTTGTGCTGACGTAATCAAGTCGGTACAACCACACTTAGTTACCTAGATAACACCTAAGCACATCCCAGTTAAGACAACTACTTTAGGAATCATCCTTCTACCAAGGTAATCGATGATTTCATCGATCACCTAGGAAACCGACGCACTCATCAATCAACTAAACCTTCGTTGTTTCCAATCGGCTCTGTTGTAATCTTCAACGAGTAGCCGATTCTAGTTAGTTGTCCCCCCAAAGCTCTATCTAGGTTTAGTTCAGACCTTTTTGGTTGATATGTGAATAGTATGTTGTATGAATGCTGGTTTGCAATTGGATTGTGAAGTAAGGTAGTTTTATGTGTACACTTTGAATGAAATGTTGCATTGCATGTAGATACGATTACTTCGGCAACGGCACCTACGAGATCTCCCCGGAGTCTATGGAGGATGTTCCTGAAGACCAAATGAACGTCACCAAGGGATTAACTGAAGCTCCGAACCAAAGTTCGGAAGATATTAACATTTCTAACTTCAGACCCACCAATAAAGGCAAGCCCTGGACATATCCCATTATTTTATTTACACTGCAATCTATGCTTATTTATATTATATCTTGCATTAAGTCTAGGAGTTGAAGTGAAACCCTAGATGCATGAATCCTAGGAATCCAATGTAATGCTCCCGAGTCCTTATCGGATAGTTGCTCCGCTAATAGGAACGGTAGAAGTCGAGTGATTTCCTGTCACTCGCGCGATATAGGAGTTGCATGTTTACATTTCTGCAACCACTATAAGGATGACGGACAGGGTCATGTGTTGTATCATGACCTAAGGTTTTACCCTGTCTGTTTTGATAAAAGTCTTAAGGTCGGAATGTGTGGTAGTGGTGGCTAAGTTTTTGAAAGTACTAGCCACATGCCGCGAAATATGGTAAGCGGTAAGCCTAGTAACCAATCGGCCCGGTAAGTGGACATACCTCCCACCACTCGATCTTTATGTTATGTTCACACGCACCGACCTGTGGGAGTACGTTCTGCAAGGCAGACAGGAATACGGGTTTTGTAGTCGCGCTACAGACGTATGTCCTGTACACATTGGGTGTGCGTACGGTCCTGCAAGTCGCTTGTGGTGGCCTATCCACGAGTCGGAATGAAAGGTAAACGGTTGCTTCGGAACGCCCTGTTGGTATTCCAAGCGTGTGTGTTAGGTTTACCTTGCAAGGTTAAATTCGATTCGAATCGTCCGCCTCTCACGAAGCTTGAGATTGCTTATCCCTTTTACCACATTGAGTAAGAAGCGGAACTAATGATGGATAATCTTGATGGATGATAATCACTACCTTGCTTGCTTAGTGTAGGTGCTAATCTAGAATAAATACTCAACTAGAAAATGAAAGCTAAAACTTGAAAATAGTTCATACTCTTTGTTACTTTTCAGCTGAAAATAAACCCAGAGCCTTTGCAATGCCTTCATGAGTCTAGTTATGGGCTAAAGTATACCCAATCCCGGGTAAGCCTTGCTGAGTATTAGTATACTCAGCCTTGCTAGTTTTATGTTTTTCAGGTAAAGCCTTTGAAGATCCTACTCTTCCCTGTCTTGGCCCTATGCTCTTCCAGGAGATTGGTCCGAGGAAAGGGATCCGTCCTCGGCCAATACTGATGATCTCGAGTAATGTCGTGCCCGGGCTTAGCATGACATCCGTCTTGACGACGTGTTGTAATCGTCGCGTATGTTTTCCGCTGCCAAAAACCATAGCTTTAATGGTTGGTAATCTTTTCTCTAGATTTGCAACTTCATACTTCTTTTGGAAACTCTTGTAATGTAATTCTCTGTAATGTAAAATGTGATGGTGATTGTATCTCTGGACTCACCTTCGTGTGAGGTAACCTTATTTGATCCTGTGTATCGGTGGTTTATCGGGACGTTACCCGACAGGCCAAGGGATTATACCGTTTGAAGCACGTTGGAGCCCTCTGGAGTGGACTCGCGTACTTGAGCCGGTATAATTCAGGTTGGTTCTGCCACAGTCGACTGGGAGACAAAAGCCTAGAAGTCGTCGAAGCCGCTGACGTAGTCCTCCACGTTGCCGGGCACTGAGCAGCAGTCGAAGATATCCAAGGGAACAGGAGAGTAGAGAGACAAGTGTGAGTACAAACTAGTACTCAACAAGTATAACACAGACTATGAGGCTCTAGGCTGGCTGACTCACTGCATTAGCTTTTAGTCTTGGCAAATTTTATTAAAGTTAATTACTACAAGTGGATGAATTACCATAAACCCATTTGCATAAGAAATTAATCAGTATTAATTAAAAACTACTGAGAACCATCCAAACCACAACCACCCGGGGAATCTCCCTAATCAAAGGTTGATAACCCCACTAATCAAAAGGAGGATCTGGGCCACTCATGACTGTGAGCACAGCTGATATATCAGTTTTACACTCTCGAGAGGTTGCACAACTTTACCCACAAGTCGTGAGCTACGCTAGTTGTTCATCACACTTCCTTAGGTGAGATGGCTAGCAAGCGCACTACGAGACCGTTACAAAGGATCACATTGGTAAGGTGTAACCGCTAAGGATTCTGGATCAGCGACGATGGGGCCCACCTCTGGGGGTACAAGACACACAGCACAGACCAAGCCGGAGGAGCAGGGACCATTGAAGCCTACCACCCCTCTTGCCCACGCAGGTAAGTTACTCCCGAACCAAAATGACCTAATTAGTAAGTCAAGACCATCCCATTCCAGTCTTGTGGTTGCGCGGTTGTCCCAGGTTGTCGCTCTATGAATCGGTCGGCTCCAGAATTAAGTTGCATAAGATCATTAACAAATTAATTTAAAAGGACCAAGATATGTTATAGCGCAGCAACCTAGCACAACTAACCAAAATGCAACCCAAAGGACATATATATGATATAAAGTGGCTAGGAAATCCTTATAGGCATACAGTATTAAAATGGAGTATGAAATTGTATTTAAAGTGATGGGATGTTCATGTTATACTTGCCTTCCTCGTACTCTCCCAGCTGCTGCTCGAACTGCTCGGAAGATTGCTGCTCCTGGTACTGATCCAAAGGCTCCGCGTCTACTCACGATCATCAAGCATAGTCCACACAAACCCACATGCACAAATGATAGCAAACTATAAGAAAACAGTACAACATTACATAGAAATAGCACACAAAACTATACTAGAACTATTCTACGCGTTACAACGATCGCGTGGATATAAAGAACACCTAAAACGGAGCTAAAACGCGAAAACTACGCTTAAAACAAGGTCCAGGGACCTATTTGCGAGAAAAACAGAACTTCCAGGGGGTTCTGCGCGCAAACTGAGGACCTAAACGTAAATAAACCCTAGACACAGGGTCTAGCTGGCTAAAAACCCTAGGCTGGATGGCGGGCACTAAATCCCGGAAGCTCAGGGGTCTAAACAAATAAAATAGGACTTGACTGCAAATACTTTTGAACTAAGGGTGGACCGCGGGTTGAATATAGGAAAAGCCGGGGACTCTTTAGCAAAAACGATGGGCTGAACCGTTAACTTCTGTTCTGGGCCCTTGGATCGCCATCTAACGGCTCGGATTAGATCTATTACGTGAAGGGGTATCTACGCGTATCGGCCGTCGGATCTCGATCCGACGCTCCAGACCCTCCCTTAGCACGGATCTAATGCCTCTCGCTGGATTTGAAACTGACGGCTCGGATCTAATCTGATCCGCGAACCGGTACGCTCCGTTTGGGGTCGTTGGATCTGGATCCAGCGGTGCGGAGTGTGACACCCTAGGTGTCAAAATTGTGTCACGTTAGGTATGAAATGTAATGCATGTGTTGATTTGTACAAGGTTGGATGTATTTGTAGAAGTAAGACCCTATGTGTAATTTTATAAAAACATGAGTCCTTTTGTGCAAAATGCATGAGTTACAAAAGTAATTTTCAAAAGTTACTAGGGGCCAAATTATAAGAATGCAAGTAATCATGACAGCTCTGAAAACTTGCACTTAGGCCCAAGTTGGGTGTAAAATATGTAACAAGGACAAAATCTTTATAAAACTTAAAGTTAGTCCAAAATTTCAAAATAAAGTTGCATACTTTGAGTTTTTGAATTGAAACCCTAAAACAAAGTTGTAGAGCTGGAAAAGTTTTACAACTTTCATTTTGAACACTTTTCCTTTTGAGCCCTAGCTTAAAAGTTATCGTTGGTTTACAGACAGGTCCCTGGAATTTTGGAAAATCACATTTTGGTCCAGTCGTCCCCAACCTTTCTTCTTCCTCCTCTGGCTGTTTTCCTCTGCTCCCCTGTTTTTATTGTGCGCCGCCATTTTTCTTTAATCCCGGCCAGCAGTGCAGCCCCCCTCGCTTCCCCTCACTCCTAGGCGCCGCTCTAGCCCTGCTCCTTGCCCTAGCCCGCCCCCGTGGCCTTTCCTCGCGCCCCTACGTGTCTGCCGTTGTCGCCCGAGCTGTTACGTGGCTGGCCTCCCCACGCCACCTCCCTCCAGCGCACCTCCTGTCCATCGTTGCCGCGGCCCTCTTCTTCCCGTGCACCTCCCCTTCCACGTCCTGCCCCTGGGCACCGCTCGTCGTTGGTGCTGCAGCCGTTCCTTTTCTTCCCCAGTCCTCCTGCACGGTTCCTGCCTCCTTTCTTTTTCCCGTGCACCTTCATCTGCACTGCCGCCTGCCATTTTCTTCCTCCTCCCTGCTGTGCGCCGCCCCTCTGTTTCAGGACGCCCCAACCCTCGCCTCTGGATCCCTGCACCGCCCCTGCCTTTCCCTAGGACAGAACCGCACCGCCGCCTTGCCCTCCCCGGCCGGAGCAGTCTGCTCCACCGAGCTCCACCTCCCCACCGCCGAGGACCTTCCTTTGGCCCTCCTGCTCACCTTGTGACCCCCAAAATGGGCTCCTGGTGTGCTGCTCGACACCCCCCCCCCCCCCCGCGACCATCTGGTGAGGCGCCTCCCTGCACTCTTTCCCCTGTACGGGATTTTCTTTTTCCCCCATGGAATCAACCCCAAGCGCCTCCTCTGCTTTGTTTGCAGATAAGGGACCTCGTGCAGCAATTAAGGCAAGCTCAGGGGGTTTTCTGCAAAGTCTAGACCCATAGGAACAGTAGAGTTCGAGGACCTGTGTGTAAAGGTGCTTGTTATTTCATGTGAAGTGATGCTGCTGACTTGTAAAATCGATAGAAAATAGTAGAAAATTCCAAAAATTGCAAAATCAGTTTTGTTAGAAACTAGATTTTAAGCTCTACAACTTCTATTAAATGAGTTTGATACGAAACTAAATAGTTTTGAATCTATGTTAAATCTAAGATAAGAAAGTGTAATATCCATATCTCCTGCATGGTAACTGTGTTGATCTTGATTTTTGGTATGCAATCCCTATGGATTAAGCATGAATTGATATGGAATTTTCAAACCTAAGTTTGTTTTGTAATTTAAATTCTTTTAAGTTGATCAATTCAATTTGTTTTATAGTAGAATTAGCTAAATCTAATCTATTCGGTAAAGCTTATCTAATTAGATCTTTTAGTTAGAATCTGTTGAGTATGCGTTTGATCTGTGTTTAAATTTTTCAAAACTTTATAACCTTAATTGTCCAAGCTTCACATTCAAATTTGAATTTAATTTAAATTGAGTATTTTAATTCTTGTTTTCAATTAAATCAATGCGATAGTCATGATTAGTCATGAGTTGAATGTTTAGGATTCAAGGCTTAGGTTTCCCTCTTGTATCGTGAGTTCTTGAGTGTTAACCTTCTGGATTGCAGTTTATCATAAAATGAAGTAAGAAGACTATACATTCTTTAATTTTATATTCTTGCATATCATATAGATCCGACTGCTTTTGCCCACGGTGCTTACGAGCTGATCGTGGATCGAGCCGTGGAAACTCCTACAGATCCCGGAACCAGAAGAAGGTTGTTCTGAAGACCCCAAGAACTTCGTCAAGGAATCCTCTGAAGGCCCGAACCAAAGTTCGGATGTTATTAACTTGACTAACCCCAGCCCTACCAGTAAAGGCAAGCCCCGGACATAACCCACTATTTTAATTATACTGCAATCTAAATCTATTTACGTATTCTATGCATTAAGTTCTTAGGAATTGCTTGAAACCCTAGTTGCATTTCCCTAGGAACCAATGTGATGAATACTAGCACTTGAGTCCGACTAGCTGCTATGCTAATAGGACCGGTAGAAGTCGGGTGATTTCCTGTCACTCGCGCGACATAGGAGTTGTAATGCTTACATTTCTGTTATCACTATAAGGATGACGGACGGGAGTTTTGTGCGGTATCATGGTTGAGGTGATACCCCGTCTGTGTTGATGAATTTTGATAAGGTCGCGGTGTGTGCCGATCGGGGTTATGCATTTGAAAGTACTAACCACATACCGCGAAATATGGTAAGCGGTAAGCCTAGTAGCCAATCGGCCCGAGGAGTGGACATACCTCCCACCACTCGTTTTGCTTCTTCTGGTTACTTATGTTCGACTGGGGAAATACGTGTTGCAAGGGCAACCAGGAATACGGGTTTTGTAGTCGCGCTACAGACGTATGTCCTGCACACATTGGGTGTGCGTATGTTCCTGCAGTCGCTTGTGGTGGCTCTGATCCACGAGTCGGAATGAAAGGTAAACGGTTGCTTCGGAATGACCCTGTGGTGTTCCAAGCGTGTGTGTTAGGTTTACCTTGCAAGGTTAAATTCGATTCAGAATCGTCCGCCTCTCACGATGTTTGAGACTACTTAATCCCTTTATCACACAGAGTAACAAAAGCAACTATACGATAAGTAATACTGATGGTTGAGATAAAGAGCTCTACCTTGCTTGCTTAGTTATAGGTGCTTACCTAGAATGAATAATTAACTAGAAACTGAAAGCTAAAACTTGAAGTTAAGGATCTACTCTTTGTTACTTTTCAGCTGAAACTAAACCCAGAACCATTATAAGCTTTCATAAGTCTAGTTATGGGCTAAGTATACCCAACCCCGGGTAAGCCTTGCTGAGTATTAATATACTCAGCCTTGCTAGTTACATGCTTTGCAGGTAATGTCATGAGGACCCTACTCTTCCCTTGCCTTGGTCCTGTGCTCTTATAGAAGGTTGGTCCGTGGAATGGAATCCGTCCCCGGCCAATACTGATGATCTCGAGTGATGTCGTGCCCGGGCTTAGCATGGCATCCGTCTTGACGACGTATTGTGAATCATCGCGTATGTTTTCCGCTGCCAAAAGCCAAAACTTCAACAGTTGTACTGTTTTCTCTAAATTGAAATTTCGTATTACTTTTGAAAACTCTTAGCATGTAATTCCTTGTGATGTAAAATATGATGGTGATTGTATCTTTGGACTCACCTTCGTGTGAGGTAACCTTATTTGATCCTGTGTATAGGTGGTTTATCGGGACGTTACCCGACAGGCCAAGGGATTATACCGTTTGAAGCACGTTGGAGCCCTCAGGATTGGACTCGCGTACTTGAGCTGGTATAATTCAGGTTGGTTCTGCCACACGGAGCAGGGGTACGCGGCTTCTAATCCTACGCGTCCAACACGGATCGGGCGGCCAGGACTACACGGACGCGCCAGCGGTGGTGCAGGTCGCCGGAGGCCAGCATCCCGCGGTGGCGCTTCGCCGGAGACGGCCCAACTTGGTGCTCCGGGCTCGGTTTTGGATGAGATCAAGTACTAGAGGTTGAGCACAACGTGGGGGACCCGTCTAGGCGCTCCAGAAGGCGAGTTAGGGCTCGGGTAAGTGATCCCCATGGCGAGGGCGGCTCGGCGCGGCGGCGCAATGACGGCGCGCGCGTTCTGGGTGCTACGGGTGGCTAAGAGCTACAACCTCCGGTGCAAAAGGTCCAGGGAGAGGGAGTGCGACTCACCGAGGAGCTGTGGAGGCCGGGGCTGCGACGGAGGGAGGAAGGCGACGACGACCGGCGGTGGAGGGGTCGGGCTCTCGCGGAGGAAGGTGCTGCAGGGGTGGTCGGGAACCTTGGCTGGTGTGGATCGGCTCCGGGGACTCCTGTGGAGGTGCCAGAGGGGTCAGGGAGGCGCGGGGCTCACCGGCGGCGAGTAATTTCGGCGGCGGTGGACTTACCGCGGCGGTGCTCCGGGGAAAATTCGGACCGAGGAACGGGCCGAGGTCGCGGGTGAAGGGCTCTGGAGCTCCGGGGTGGTGAGGCGGTGCTGATGCGCAAGCCCTCGCGGACCGTGGCGCGATGGAACGGCGCGCCCACGGTGGCGCAGAGGTGGTGGTGCGGCGGAGGGGAAGGGGGCGACGGCGCTGGAGGTCCTCAGGCGACGCAGGAGTAGGGTTAGGGTTCGGGGGCCTAGGGGGTTGCTTTTGTAGGGCGGCGGCGCTGCCTCAGCGTGCGGGCCCAGGGGAAGAAGCTCGCCGGGGATATCGGAGGCTGTTGTGCCGGGGAGGAAGAAGGGGAGGGGAAAGAGAAGACGCTGACAAGCCGGGGCCAGCAGTCAGTGAGAGAGGGAGGAGGGAGGGGAGAGCGGCTCGGGCTGGGAGGAAGTGGGCCGGGGCGCGGCCCACGCGAGGGAAAGGGAGAGGGAGAGAGGGGCCCGAGGGGGAGGGAGGGGAGCTGGGCCGCCATGGCCCATGCGGGAGAAGGAGAGGGAAAAGAGATGGGCTGGGCTGAGAGAAGGAAATGGGCTGCTCCTTCTTTTTCCTTTTCTTCTTTCATTTTTCTTTTCTACACTCAAACATTCAAACCAACTATTTGAATTCAAATAAATTTGAATTCAAACCCAACACAAATAAAACAATGCACCAGCATGAATGCACAAACATGTTGCTCTTATAATAAATTTTATTTTCTTGTGTTTTTAATTACTTTAAATGCCGCACTAATTAAAGAAAAACCTGGAAATTCCATTTGAGCCAAAACAAATTCATTAAAACTTAAGGAAATTACCTTAGGGTGTTACATATAACACGAGTATGAGGCTCTAGGGTTAGCTGACTCAACTGCAGTAGCTTTTAATCTTGGCAAATTTTATTAAAACTATTTACTATAAGTGGATGAATTACCATAAACCCATATTGCATAAGAAATTAATCAATATTAGTTAAGAACTACTGAGAAACCAACCAAACCAAAACCACCCGGGGAAATCTCCCTAATCAAAGGTTGATAACCCCACTAATCAAAAGGAGGATCTGGGCCGCTCATGACTGTGAGCACAGCTGATATATCAGTTTTACACTCTAGAGAGGTTGCACAACTTTACCCACAAGTCGTGAGCTACGCTAGTTGTTCATCACACTTCCTTAGGTGAGATGGCTAGCAAGCACACTACGAGACCGTTACAAAGGATCACGTTGGTAAGGTGTAACCGCTAAGGATTCTAGATCAGCAACGATGGGGCCCACCTCCGGGGGTACAAGACACAGCACAGACCAAGCCGGAGGAGCAGGGACCATTCAAGCTTACCACCCCTCTTGCCCACGCAGGTAAGTTACTCCCGAACCAACACGACCTAATTAGTAAGTCAAGACCGTCCCATTCCAGTCTTGTGGTTGCGCGGTTGTCCCAGGTTGTCGCTCTATGAACCGGTCCTTATGGAGAGTGGCCAACCAAGCACTAAGCACCGTGCTGGCCCCCTAAACCAAGTTTCTAACAAAACATCTTTTACGGAGATGTGAGCCACTCAAGCACACAGCACAGAGGGCCACGCTCAGGATTAAGTTGCATAAGACCATTAATCAAATTTAATTAAAAAGGACCAAGTTTCTTATAGCGCAGCAACCTAGCACAACTAACCATAATGCAACCCAAAGGATATATATATATAGGATATAAAGTGGCTAGGAAAGTCCTTATAGGCATACAGTATTAAAATGCAGTATGAAATCTGTATTTAAAAGTGGTAGGATGTTCATGTTATACTTGCCTTCCTCAAAGTTATCCTGCTGCTGCTCAAAAGCTTCAGAAGATGGTGGCTCCTGGTACTGGTCCAAAGGCTCTGCGTCTACTCACGATCGCAACGCCAAAACATGTCCAGCACATACACATACATGCAAACAAGGACAAAATATAAGAAACAGTACAACATTACATAGAAACAGCACACAAAACTATGCTAGAACTATTCTACGCGCTACAACGATCGCGTGGACCTAAAGAACACCTAAAACGGAGCTAAGACGCGAAATCTAGGTCTAACACAAGGTCCAGGGACCTAAACATAATTAAAGCATAGACTCAGGGCCTAACACGCTAAAACCTTAGGGCTGGATGGCGGGTTCAAATTCTATAAAGCTCAGGGGCTTCGGTGCAAAGATACAGAGCTAGCCGATCAGAACACTAACCATCGGACTAGCCGATCGGACTAAACAGATCGGACAGAAGACCTATCGGCTGAAGGTTATCGGCAGAAGGAATCGGGAGAAACTATCGTTGGCTCTGTCGATACAAGAATCGGCAGGCGTGCAGATAATTCACAGGAGACCAAGGAAAAACGAGGAGATCGTATAAGGTTGATGGATCGGCCAAGAAGTGGTGGATCGGCCAGGACAGAGAGATTGGCCAAGCTACAGCCTATGCAAAAGGAACAGGCAAGGGTCGGAACAACATCGGCAGTTCTGTTAGAACTAATCTTGATTTAGTTTCTGCAGGTGCACGTTTGTTAAGTAGTACTTGCATGTAGTCAATAATGTCGTGTAGAAGTGTAGAAATTTGCATTGCAGCAGTGAGTGGTGCCGAAAGAAATGTAACGGCGATGCGTGTGAAACGAGCCGTGTGATCTGCGAAGCGGCCGGAGAAGCGGCCGGAGGCTCCAACATCTGATGCATGCAGTGTGACCTGCATGAGATGAGCACGGCAGGAGTGCATGCCCTGTTAGTTCGGGTCAAGGCCATGAGGAGATTTCGTGGCAGGAGAATAGGATGGATAGGCTTGCATGCCATCTGCACGTTTGCATTAGTTTAGGAGAGTATGGCGCAGTCTACGCATGGATCAGACTAGCCGGTTGTTATCCTTTGCATGTACTTCAGTCTATTTATATGAATGAAAATGATGAGAGCTGTGTGGCTTGCGTCGACCAAAAAAAGAAGGACTTCTTGTGCTGCTGTGTTTCTTGCCTGTGTGTGAGTGTGAGCCACCGGAAAGGCTAGTGTGTTTGTGATAAACACCTAGAGAGCGAGTGATTCCAACAAGTTCAACAGGGTTAAAGGATCGGCAGGAATCATCAGGTCTTATGAATCGGCAGAGGCTAACAGCTCCGATCAAATCGGCTGAACAGCTGGCACTAGAAGCAACCACGTAACGGCCAAAACAAGAGACAGACCTAGAGACAAGTCTAGCAGCCGCTAAGTTTAATCTACGGGTCGCATCAGCTAAACTACTGATACAAAAGAACAGCAAAGAAGCTGCCTAACTGATATAGTTAAAGAACTTAGCGTGAGAGGAGAGAGATCGGGTGGCTCACTGAGGGGTTGGTCAGGTCGGCGAGCAGTAGCCCGGCGGCGAGGATCGGACGCAGGAGAGCGGCGTTGATCGGACACGGCGACGTAGAACAGTGGCGTGGCGCGGTGCAGGTCGGCAGGACCGCGACGGAGAACAGCGCAGATGATCGGACGGCAGAAGTTCGGCAAAGCTGCGGCGGCGCTAGGATTTAGGTTTGAGTTAGGGCAACAGGGGCTGCGAGGCCTTTTATTAGGCAGGGTCCTTGGCGTGTGCGCCTGTGACTTCACGGAAAGATCGGATCAGCCAACAGCTTTGCTTGATCTGCTAGCTTCTGGAAGGAAACAAGCCGATTGAACGAGAGAAAAACAGACGAGGCTGACGGTTAGGGCCAGAGCCAATCGGAGAGAAAGAAGGAAAAAGAGAGCCGGTTCACAGAAGGAAAAGAAGAGCCGAGCTGATTGCTCTGCCGAGCCTATTTCTATTTCCTATTTCCTTTTTCAAACTAAACCAAACTATGTTGAATTCAAATTAGATTTGAATTCAACTCCTATGCACTCAACCAAAAAGAAAACATATGCTCCAGCATGAATGCACAAGCAAGTTGATCCTATAATAAATTTCTTTTTTTTCTTGCGTTATAAAATTACTTTAAATGCCACAAAATTAAAGAAAAACCCTAAAAATTTTATTTAAGCCCAAATAAATTCATTAAAATTAGGGGAAATTACATTAGGGTGTTACAGCATTTTGGAAGACCAGGTGAACGTCACCAAAGAGATATCTGAAGTCCCGGACCAAAGTTCGGAAGATAATAGTACTAACATCCCTGACTCCAGCCCCACCAGTAAAGGCAAGCCCCGGACATAACCCCTACTTTACTACACTGCAACCTATGTTATTATATCTATCTATGCATTAAGTTCATAGAAATTGTATGAGATACCCTAGTTGCATTTTCCTAGGTACCAGTGTATTGAACACTAGCACTTGAGTTCGATTAGCCGCTCTGCTAATAGGACCGGTAGAAGTCGAGTGATTTCCTGTCACTCGCGCGATATAGGAGTTGCAATGTTTATATTCCTGTAATCACTATAAGGATGACGGACGGGGTTATGTGCAGTATTATGGAAAGGAATGATACCCCGTCTGTGTTGATAAATTGGTTAAGGTCACGGTGTGTGCCGATCGGGGTTAAGCGTTTGAAAGTACTAACCACATGCCGCGAAATATGGTAAGCGGTAAGCCTAGTAACCAATCGGCCCGAGGAGTGGACATACCTCCCACCACATGTGTTTGGTTCTTCTGGTTACTTGATTCGACTGAGGGCATACGTGTTGCAAGGGCAACCAGGAATACGGGTTTTGTAGTCGCGCTACATACGTATGTCCTGCGCTTTGGGAGTGCGTATGGTCCTGCAGTCGCTTGTGGTGGATCTGATCCACGAGTCGGAAGAAAAGGCAAACGGTTGCTTCGGAATGACCCTTTGGTGTTCCAAGCGTGTGAGTTAGGTTTACCTTGCAAGGTTAAATTCGATTCAGAATCGTCCGCTTCTCACGAAGATTGAGACTGCTTGATCCCTTTATCACACAGAGTAACAAGAGCAATTATATGATGAGTAATGCTGATGATTGATGTAAAGAGCTCTACCTTGCTTGAGTAGCTATAGGTGCTTATCTAGAATGGATAATCAACTAGAACCTGAAAGCTAAAAGTTGAAATTAAGGATCTACTCTTTGTTGCTTTTCAGCTGAAACTAAATCCAGAACCTTTATAAGCCTTCATGAGTCTAGTTACGGGCTAAAGTATACCCAATTCCGGGTAAGCCTTGTTGAGTATTAGTATACTCAGCCTTGCTAGTTATATGTTATGCAGGTAATATCTTGAAGACCCTACTTTTCCCTTGCCTTGGCCCTGTGCTCTTCCAGAAGGTTGGTCCGTGGAATGGGATCCGTCCCCGACCAACATTGGTGATACCGAGTGATGTCATGCCTGGGCTTAGCATGACATCTGTCTTGACGACGTGCTGTAATCATCGCGTATGTTTTTCCGCTGCTAAAAACCATAACTCTAACAGTTTGTAATGTTTTCTCTAAATTTAAAACTTCGTACTGCTTTTGGAAACATTTTGTAATGTAATTCACTGTGATGTAAAATATGATGGTAACTGTATCTCTGGACTCACCTTTGTGTGAGGTAACCTTATTTGATCCTGTGTATCGGTGGTTTATCAGGACGTTACCTGATAGGCCAAGGGATTATACCGTTTGAAGCACGTTGGAGCCCTCAGGAATGGACTCGCGTACTTGAGCCGGTATAATTCAGGTTGGTTCTGCCACAGGTGGTATCAGAGCTATAAGGTTACTCTGGAAATACATTTCACCTTAAAAATGCTTTCAGTATAAAAGTTTGACCAACAAAATGTTTGGCAAAACCGCGTTGGATTCGTTAAGGATTATGTTTAGTACGTAAAGCCCTAGGGTAATGCTTATGAGGGAAATAGAGGTGGCTATAGTATATATATAAATAACTCTAACTACCAGCATTACTTTTCTGTCAAAACTTAAATTGATGCACAACCCAACTTTACATTCAGTAACGACCTTCGATGATGAGGTAAGAAGGTAAGGATCCTCAGCTAACTGGGGAGTTAGCCTTCCCGTCGGTGATGCGAACCGAACGCTGTTTCTCAAGCAGTGGCCTACTTGAGATGCTGCCAATGTATCAACTTCGGTTGATTACATTAGGAGTATATGGTTCGGCGCAGGGTATGGCGATCGCTGTTCAGACCCCCGCATTTTGCGGTACCCCCGTGAATACGTTGTTTCGATAACGTATGTTAACGTTGTCTGTACGGCGGTAATTGTACAGATGCTGTTTCTATAGTGAACAGTAATGATTGGGGATGCTTTCATGACATGCTGGCATGAAAGGTTCATTGAATATATATATTGTGATTTTCTGCAGGTACACTAACCACGATTCGATAGGTTTGAACGGATAGGGTTTACCGACTAGTTAATAGTGAGAGACGTATTAACTATGCCACCAAAATTAACCACGTAAGTCTGAAGATATTCGGCAATTATTTTTGGTTGTGAGGACGTTAGTGCGTGCATGCATAATACATTAACCAACAAATGGGTGCTTAATTTTGTTGCTTTCTTAAGGATAGGTGACATGTTGGTTATTCTTAGCATGGTTCCAATAGGATCTTTTAGTTGGGTATCTTAGGTATCTCTCTGATTTTCAGCCTTTGCTGTTATCAGAATCGGTTGTCTCGTTCCATTTACCTTGTGAGTTCTTAGCAGGGTAAATGAATTTCATCATTCAAAATTTTGTTTCAGATGGTTGGAGCCACACGTGGAACCCCGGAAGGTTTCCGGACAGAACAGATCAGCGGTTCCCAACCACCATCACCACCACTTCCAAATCTAGCTGACGTTCTGGCTCGGCAAACTGAACTTCTTAATCTATTGGTACAAGCACAACAGAATCAACAATGCCAGCAATCACGAGGTCGTGATGAACCTCAAGTGGCAACCTATCAAGACTTCCTCAGTACCCAGCCCACAGCTATTCAGTAAAGCGGAGGAGCCCCTTGATGCTGATGCCTGGCTTCGCACCATTGAATCCAAGTTTACTCTTCTTACGATTCCCTGTGCGGATTCCAGCAAGGCTCACTTCGCTGCACAACAATTATGCGGAGTTGCCCGTATTTGGTGGGATAACTATTGCGCCATGCAAGCAGATAAATATGTTATCTCCTGGGAGGAATTTCGAAATGCCTTCAGAGCACATCATATACCTAAGGGATTGATGGAGCGGAAATTGAATGAGTTCTTGGCACTTACTCAAGGCACCCGCACCGTACTGCAGTATACACAGGCTTTTAATCACCTATGTCAGTATGCAGGCTCTCATGCTGATAATGATGCTACGAAGCAAAGGATCTCCACTGGACCCGCGGGCGTTCAACCCTCGCAATATCAGTTGGTTCAGAATGCACCACTCAGAGCACCACAGCGAAATGCTCTGATCGGCAGATTGGTTTTTAGGCCACCTCAACAACAAGGAGGGGATAGACCTTTCGTACCTCTGCAACAACCACAACCATCTGGCCTACAGCCAAATATTCAACAGGTCCAACAGAGAAGCAGCACCTATCACGGTTTCAATTGCGGAAGTGTGGATCACTTCGTTAGAGATTGTCCGCAGCCCAAGAAACCTGATCAAGGGCAGAGTTCCAACCAAAATAACCGGGACAGGGGTAAGAGGCTGATGATGCAAGTCCGGCAAGGGCAAATTAACTTCACTACCCTTGGAGAACTTCCGGATGGAGCTCCTATTATGTCGGGTACATTCTCAATATACCACAAACCTGCCGTTACATTATTTGATTCAGGAGCAACTCATAGTTTCATCAGTAACAACTGTGGTACCCGAATAGGACTTGATCTTTGTCCTACTAAAGGGTCATATATGATTTCTACCCCCGGAGGAAAGATTACTTCTAACCAAATGACTAAAAGTGTGCCAATTCAGTTAGGAAGTAAACTAATCAAAACTGATTTGGTACTGCTAAATTTAGAGGGTATTGATGTCATACTTGGGACAAATTGGATGACAGAACATGGAGTACTGTTAGACATTTCTTCCCGAGTTATTGAGATTAACTCACCACATCACGGAGCAACTACCCTCTATCTGCCTCAGCAAGAGTATCTGCACTCTTGCACTTATGCCATCACAGACATCAAGGTAAAAGATATTCCTGTGGTCTGTGAATATTCCGATGTCTTTCCAGACGACTTGCCTGGAATGCCACCGGATAGAGACATCGAGTTTATTATTGAACTTCAACCTGGTACCGCTCCTATTTCGAAGAGGCCGTATCGCATGCCTCTAAATGAATTGGCTGAACTGAAAATCCAACTCCAAGATCTTCTTGATAAAGGTTTCATACGCCCAAGCGCTTCACCTTGGGGTTGTCCTGCTCTCTTCGTAAAGAAGAAAGACAATAGCCTAAGGCTATGTGTCGATTATCGTCCACTCAATGCGGTCACTATCAAAAATAGGTACCCTCTTCCCCGCATTGACATTTTGTTCGATCAGCTAGCCGGAGCTAAGGTCTTTTCTAAGATTGACTTACGCTCTGGTTATCATCAGATCAAGATTAGGCCTTGTGACATTCCAAAAATGGCTTTCTCAACCAGATATGGATTATATGAATATCTGGTTATGTCATTTGGGCTTACTAACGCACCGTCATATTTCATGTATTTAATGAATTCAGTCTTTATGCCGGAACTTGACAAATTCGTCGTGGTCTTCATCGATGATATTCTGATATATTCCAAGACTAAAGAAGACCATGTTAATCATATACGTGTTGTTCTTCAACAACTACGCGATCATCGCCTTTATGCCAAATTCTCGAAATGTGAATTCTGGCTGGATAGTGTGAAATTTTTGGGACATACTATCTCCAGTGAAGGCATATCGATTGATCCAACTAAAGTTCAGGAGGTTATGGATTGGAAACCTCCAACTTCAGTCCATCAAATCAGAAGTTTCCTTGGATTGGCGGGATATTATCACCGATTCATCCCAAACTTTTCCAAGATAGCTAAACCCATGACTGAGCTACTGAAGAAAGAAGTTAAGTTCCATTTGGATGATAAGTGTGATGAAGCATTTCACACTTTGAGAAAACTTTTGACAACTGCTCCAGTGCTAGCTCAGCCTGATAATACTCAGCCTTTTGATGTCTATTGCGATGCCTCTGGAACTGGCCTTGGTTGTGTTCTTATGCAAAACAACCGGGTCATTGCTTATGCATCCCGAGCACTTCGAAATCATGAACAAAACTATCCAACACTTGATCTTGAATTGGCAGCAGTTATCCATGCTCTCAAGATCTGGAGATATTATCTTATGGGTGCTAAGTGTAATATCTACACTGACCATAAGAGCCTCAAGTATATTTTCACCCAAGCTGACCTAAATATGAGGCAAAGGCGTTGGTTAGAATTAATCAAAGATTACAATCTTGAGGTACACTACCATCCTGGCAAAGCTAACGTGGTTGCGGATGCACTTAGCCGCAAGGCACATTGTCATTGCTTGTCCGTTGAAGCTTTCAATGACACTCTCTGCAACCAAATGAGAAAACTTAATCTAGAGATTGTGGCAGAACCAACCTGAATTATACCGGCTCAAGTACGCGAGTCCACTCTAGAGGGCTCCGACGTGCTTCAAACGGTATAACCCCTTGGCCTGTCGGGTAACGTCCCGATAAACCACCGAAAGCAGGATCAAACAAGGTACCCCGCACGAAGGCGAGTCCAGAGATACAAAGGCCATCATATTTTACATCACAGGCAGTTATAATACATGAGTGTTTAAAAGTAACATAATCTTCCCAACCGGGGAATTATTACAAACCGACATAAGTCTTAGAACAAACAACGATATTAAAGTACGGTATGATACACGTCGCCAGTATAGATGTCATGTTTGCCCTTGCATGACATCACTCGGAGGGGTCCAGGTTGGCCGGGGACGGGTCCCACTCCACGGACCAACCATCAGGCAGAGGGTAAGGCCACGGTATAGGCAGGGCTTGATCAGCAGAAGCATTACCTGAATAAAAGTTATGAAGCAAGGCTGAGTATTCTAATACTCAACAAGGCTTACCCGGTGATGGTATACATAGCCATATAACTAGACTCATGAAATCTGGTAATGGTTTTAGGGTAAGTTTTCAGCAGCAAAGCAACTAAGAGTAGATCCTTATTTTCATCTTTTAGCTTTTGAGGTTCTAGTTGAATATCCATTCTAGGTGAGCATCTAAATCTATACAAGCATGGTATAATCTTTATTCATTCATCATTTTAGATAATATCAAAATAATTGCTCTTGTTACTCAATGTGACAAAGGAATTAAGCAGTCTCAACCATCGTGAGAGGCGGACGATTCGAATCGAATTTAACCTTGCAAGGTAAACCTAACACACACGCTTGGAACACCACAGGGTCGTTCTGAAGCAACCGTTTGCCTTTCATTCCGACTCATGGATCAGATCCACCACAAGCGACTGCAGGTCATACGCACTTCCAAAGTGCAGGACGTACGTCTGTAGCGCGACTACAAAACCCGTCCTCCTGGTTGCCCAGCAACACGTATGCCTACACGTCGAACATAAGTAACCAAAAGAAGCAAGACGAGTGGTGGGAGGTATGTCCACTACTCGGGCCGATTGGCTACTAGGCTTACTGCTTACCATATTTCGCGGCATATGGTTAGTACTTTCAAACACTTAACCCCGATTACCACACGCTGCGACCTTATCAGGTTCAACAACACAGACGGGGTATCACCTCAACCATGATACCTCATAAAACTCCCGTCCGGCATCCTTATAGTGATAACAGAATGTAATCATTACAACTCCTATATCGCACGAGTGACAGGAAATCACCCGACTTCTACCGGCCCTATTAGCATAGCAACTAGCCGGACTCAAGTGCTAATATTCATTACATTGGTTCCTAGGAGAATGCAACTAGGGTTTCAAGCAATTCCTAAGAACTTAATGCAGAGATAGATATAATAATATAAATTGTAGAGTAAATAAAGTAGGGTTTATGTCCGGGGCTTGCCTTCTTGAGCAGGGTTGAGAGTAGAAGGATCGAGGTTTTCCGAACTCTGGTTCGGATCTTCAGTTAGATCCTCGACGGTGTCTCCGGGATTTCCAGGAATTTCCTCGGCTTGATCCGCGATCAGCTCGTAGTCACCGTCAGCGAGGGTAATCGGTTCTACATGATATGCAAGGCAAATATCACTAAGAAATGTGCATTCTTTTATTTGAGTCACATCAAAGATTATGCTTTCAAAGATTAACACTTTGAAAAAGGCCAAAACAAGGAAAATTTTAGCCTAAATTTATAATTGATGCTTAACTTAACCACATCATTGATTTAATTCAAGATAAACATCAAAGCATATATTAGAGTTAAATTCAAATTTGAATTTAAAATTTTAAGTAAAGAAGGTTATAAAATTTGGAACACTTAAAAAGAAATAGATCACCTCCTAATTTATAACTAAAGGATCTAATTAGTTAAAGTTAAAAGGTATGTTTAGCTGATACTAATTTAAATAATTTAAAAGGATTTAAATTGTAGTATAAACTTGGTTTTGAATGTTTTGCATCATTTTAGATATCATGTATAGAAATTACATATCACAATTACAAACAATCAAAACAACATGTAAGAATTAACGATATTACATTTCCTTGTTTCAAATCTAAATTAGATTCAAAAATATTTGGTTTCATATCAAACCCTTTTAACAAAAGTTGTAGAGTTCATAATCTAGTTTCCAACAAAACAAGTTTTGCTAAATTTGGAATTTCCTATGATTTGTTATGTATTTTACAAGACAGCACATGCATCTCACATGAAATAATAGACGTCTAAAGGGGGGGGTCTCGGTAATTTTGCACTGGAACCCCTGGAACAAAAGATCTATTTGCAAAAGGGCCTTGCCCGACCCTGCGACGGCCGGCACGTCGGGCACGACGGCGTTCCCGCCGGCGGCGAGGATTCCGGCCAAGGGGAGGGGGTCTAACACCACCTACAAGATCTCGAGAGAGCACAAGACAAGGAAACGCCGGACTGGTAGCAGGACGACAGAGCGGCCGACGAACAGGGGCGGCGGCCGTGGCGGCGCATCGCCGTTCCCGACGATGGGACGGCGAACACGGGCCAAGAAGGGGCGCACGAGCACTAGTGGACCACCGGGGAACTATTTGTCTACCTGGACGGGTCGGAGGCCAAGCGAGGAAAGCTGTCGACGACGAGCTCAAATCGGGCGGCGCCGGTGAGCAATGGCTCGGGGCGAGCGAGATTCCGGCAGAGGGGCGGTCGGGGTTGATCTGGCTCGGGCTGAGGAGCAAGAGGAGAGGGTGGGGAGTCTACTGGTGAAAGGAATTGGATCGGGATGAAGTAAGCACTACGAATTTTGGCAAAGAGTGCACGGCGGCGAGCTCGGTTTCTGGTGACCGTGGGGAAGAACACAGGGCAAACCAATCGGGGAAGAGGGGGGGTGTGGTTCGGTTGGTAGTAGCATTAGCTTGCAGAGGAGAGGGAGACGCCTAGGGAAAGAAAGAACTACGGCCGGGCTCCGGATTGCGGCGGCAAGGTGGCGGCCGGCATGCACCCGAGGGCACCGTGGCGCCTGCGCAGGAGGACACCGGAGCAGGGGCTACTGCGGTGGGCAAAGGGTAGGCTGACGCATGGAGAGGGGCAGCATGAGGTGGACAGCGGCGACTGCAAGACAGCGGCCAGGGGAGGCGCTCTGTCGCCGGCGTCTGTGCGGGAGCAGAGGAGCAGAAGGGGTGCAGAGGAAGAAGAAAGGAAAAAGAAATCCAGGGACTCGTTTGCAAATTTTAAAAGTTACAGGGGCCCTACAGAAAAGTACTTTTTCCCACTAATCTAGGGGTTTTCTGAGAAAAAGTCCAACATGAAAATTGTAGAGTTTTTCAAGCTCTACACTTTTGCTTTAAAGCTCAAATTCAGAAACTTAAAGTTTGCCACATTACTAAATGAATTTTGAATCAAGGTAAAATTAATTTACCCCTGTCCTTACCAAACCAAGTTTTAACCAAATTTTTGACATATTTGCAATATTCTTAGGATGTCATGATGACAAATAATTTTAATTTAATTTTTTTAATTAATTTTTTTTACAGATAGGTCCTTAAGTAAACATAAAAGTTACTTTTACTTCTCAACTTTTACATAAAGGACCCTATCTCCTGTATTTGTTTACACATAAGCCCTTACCCTTACTCAAGGGCTTATATAGCCATATCAATGCACACACTTTAAACACAAAAGACTTATAACACATGAAAATTTTCAGATACGCCCTTAACATCTATGTCTATTACATCCAGGGTTTAATTTGTATGAATCTTATTACCTGGATGTCACAGAGATCATTCCTCAAGGTAGTCTAAATCTCCTGTCGATCGAGTCTACTCTTCGAGATAAAATCATCATGTCACAATTACATGATGAGGGTGTCAAAATTATCAAATCAAAACTATCTCAGGGAGAGGCAAAATATAAGTGTTTCCACACTGATCATCAAGGAAGTCTATGGTTTAACAACCGTATTGTTGTACCTAAGGATCATCAACTTCGTAAACAAATCCTTGATGAGGCACATCTATCTAAGTTCTCTATTCACCCTGGTAGCACCAAAATGTATCAAGATCTTCGGCAAAACTTTTGGTGGACCAGGATGAAAAGAGAAATTGCTAAGTATGTATCCGAGTGTGATACGTGCCAGAGAGTCAAAGCCAGTCATTTAAAAGCATCTGGTACACTTCAGCCACTACCCATTCCGTCATGGAAATGGGAAGACATTAATATGGATTTCATTGTTGGTCTTCCCAACACATCTCAAAAGCATGATTCCATATGGGTAATCATTGATAGACTTACGAAAACGGCTCATTTTCTTCCTGTGCATACCACTTATTCTGCTAAGAAGTATGCCGAAGTCTATCTTGATCAAATTGTTCGGTTGCACGGTGTCCCTAAGACCATTATTTCTGATCGAGGGGCACAATTCATTGCAGGCTTCTGGGAACAACTACAGTCTGCCCTTGGAACCGAACTAATTCGAAGCTCTGCATATCATCCTCAGACAGATGGACAGACTGAGCGAGTTAATCAAATTCTTGAAGACATGCTCCGAGCTTGTATTATTCATTATGGTACAAGATGGGACAAATACCTCACCTTGGCCGAGTTTTCGTATAACAACAGCTATTAGTCTAGTCTCCAGATGGCTCCATTTGAAGCGTTATACGGTCGAAAATGTCGAACTCCTTTGAGTTGGTCTGAGACCGGTGAACGCCAAATCTTTGGACCCGACCTAGTTGTCGAAGCCGAAAATAAAGTTAAGATCATTCAAGCCAACCTTAGGATAGCTCAGTCCAGATAGAAAAGCTATGCAGATAGAAGAAGAAAACCTCTGCAGTTCCAAGTAGGGGATTTTGTTTATCTCCGAGTATCTCCTACCAAGGGTGTTCAGCGTTTCGGAATAAAAGGAAAATTAGCACCCCGGTATGTCGGACCCTTTGAGATCCTTAAGGTCTGCGGCCCAGTGGCTTACAAAATTCGTCTTCCATCTCAATTGGCTGCTATTCACGATGTCTTCCATATCTCCCAACTCAAAAAGTGCATCAAAGTACCTACGGAGATCGTTGAAACCCGCACCATTGAGATTGAACCCGATCTATCTTACACCGAGCAACCTATTCAAATCCTGGATACCAAAGAAAGAGTCACCAGAAGAAGGACGGTTAAGATGTATAAGATTTTATGGGATCATCACACCGAAGAAGAAGCAACTTGGGAAACAGAATCCTATCTTCAACAAAATTTCCCAAACTTCCTTCAAGCCAATCTCTAAATCTAATCGTCTGATTCTTTCTGCTTCGGAATCTCGTGACGAGATTCTTTTTAGGGGGAAGGCTGTGACAATCAGGTAATTAGGAAGCTAGACACTAAATTTAGTGTAAAGAGTGTGTGCTTGCTATGGTATATATGTATAGTACCAATGATTAAGGGTATATTTGTAATTTCTATAAAATGTAGGTCCTTGAATGTAAATAGGGTGCAGTGGAAGATAGCATTAGCATCTACGGGAAATGTAATGCTAGGTGTTAAAAATTATGTTATCATAAGGAGGGAAATGTAAGAGGTAGAATTAATTCTTAGGAAAATAAGTTTTTGAGTAAGAGTTGGGGCCTATATGTAATAAACTTAAGCTATAGGGTCTTTTATGCAAAATGATTGTGGAGTGAAAGTAACTATCATGTCTACTTGAGGGTCCACTTGTAAAAGTGCTAGTAATCATGACATTCATTAAACATTTGCAAATATATCACAAGTTTGATCCAATTCCCCTTGGTAAGGACAAGGGTAATTCAAAATTCTACCCTGTTCAAAATTCAACATGTAATGCTGCAAAATTTGAGTTTTTGAATTTGATCCCTAAAGCAATATTGTAGAGCTTGAAAAACTCTACAACTTTGATTTTTGGCACTTTTTCATTTGAGCTTTAGATTAATAGGGATTTTTACTTTACAGGGAAGCCCCTAGATCTTTTCAGTTTGACACATGAGCCCTTGGATCTTTTCCCCTCTCTTCTTCTACCTCTGAACCCCCTCTGCTCTGACACCCCTGTCGCCGGCGCAGTGCGCCGCCCCTGGCCGCCGCTGTTCTGACCGCCGCCGTCCACCTCCTGCTGGGCTCACATCCACGCGTCGTCCTCTCCCCGACCTAGCCCTGCTCCCCTTCTCTGCTGCGTCCTTGCGCGCGCGCCACGGTGTCCCGCGCCGCCCGCCACCTCACCGCCGCAGCAATTCCCACGCGAGCTCGCCTTATCTCACTTTCCCTTCCGCTCAGCAGCATCAGCAACTCACGCCCGCTCCAATTGCACCACTAATTTTCCTTGCCATACCCACTCCGAGCTCCCTCCGCCTCCGCCACCCAATTCCTCCCTTCGGTGAACACCGGGTCATCGCGAGCAGCCGCCACCAGGCCACCGTTGCTCTCTCCGACACTCCCGGAAGCTTTCCCGGTCCTTGCTCGCACTTCCCAGCCCCCAATCGCCTCCCAACTCCGACCCGGGCACCACTCCCAACCAGTGCCGCCCGCAGCCGCCTCCTGCCGCCGTGGGCCGGTCACCTCGGTCACTCTCGCACCACCATGACCCCACGGCTGTATTCCCTATGACCTAGTGAAGCTCCCCGGCCTACCCCACGCCAACTCCGACCACCAGACAGCCGCCCCCACTGCCCACCTCCGCCGCCGGCCACACGGTCTCCGTCGAGCCACCGCCACCGCTTGCCCCGACCCAATTCTAGCCGCCCACAGGTGCGCAAGGGACCCCTGGTGCTCCCCTTCCCCTCTGTACTCGCCGCCGGCGATCGCCGTCGCCGGGGCAAGCCGGTCAACTTCCACGGCCCCTGCTTTGACCCAGTAAGGACTGCGGGTTAGAAGAGACAGAAACTTGAGGGGTTTTCTCAAAGGCCTAGACTTGCAGGAATAGTGCTGTTAGGGACCCCGGTGTAAAAGTTTCTATCATTTTATGTGAGCCATGGTGACAGCTTGTAAAATTGATAGAAATTCGTAGGAAATTCCAAAAAATGTCAAATCAGTTTTTCTGGAAACTAGATTTCAAACCCTACAACTTTGTTAATAAAGTTTGGTGTGAAACTGAATATTTTTGGATCTATTTTAAATTCAAGGTAAGAGGGGGAAGGATGCATAACTTTTACATGCTTGCTTTGTTTCTTGTAATTTTTGGTATGTAGCTACCATAGGTCATGTGTGAGCTTATGTAAAAATTTCAAACCCAACACTATTTTGTAGTTTAAGTTCTTTTGAATTTGGGCAATTCAAATTTGAAATGCTATGAAATTAATTAAACATGTTCCTTAGGTTTAATTAACTAGAATTTTTTTCGTCATGATCTAATATGTTGATAATTAGTCTATAATTAAATTTTCAAAACCTTATAATTCTTTTTGCCTAGGATTTGAATTTAAACTTGAAATATGTATTCAAATTCAAATGTTTTAGTTCTTGTTTCAATAAATCCAATACTATAATCACGACTTAATTATGAGTGCTAACTCAAGACTAAACCCCCTTCTATTTTGTGAGTTCATGTGTGATAACTGTTTGGATTGCAACTTTATCGTGAATTAAGATGACTTTATATGCACCTTTTTGAATGGAATATTGCATTGCATGTAGATACGACTATTTTCGCATACGATACCTACGAGAGCTCCCAGAAGTCTACAGAGGATATTTTGGAAGACCAGGTGAACATCACCAAAGAGATATCTGAAGTCCCGGACCAAAGTTTGGAAGATAATAGTACTAACATCCCTGACTCCAGCCCCACCAGTAAAGGCAAGCCCCGGACATAATCCCTACTTTACTACACTGCAACCTATGTTAATATATCTATCTATGCATTAAGTTCATAGGAATTGTATGAGATACCCTAGTTGCATTTTCCTAGGTACCAGTGTATTGAACACTAGCACTTGAGTTCGATTAGCCGCTCTGCTAATAGGACCGGTAGAAGTCGAGTGATTTCCTTTCACTCGCGCGATATAGGAGTTGTAATGTTTATATTCCTGTAATCACTATAAGGATGACGGACGGGGTTATGTGTAGTATTATGGAAAGGAATGATACCCTGTCTGTGTTGATAAATTGGTTAAGGTCGCGGTGTGTGCCGATCGGGGTTAAGCGTTTGAAAGTACTAACCACATGCCGCGAAATATGGTAAGCGGTAAGCCTAGTAACCAATCGGCCCGAGGAGTGGACATACCTCCCACCACATGTATTTGGTTCTTCTGGTTACTTGATTCGACTGAGGGCATACGTGTTGCAAGGGCAACCAGGAATACGGGTTTTGTAGTCGCACTACAGACGTATGTCCTGCACTTTGGGAGTGCGTATGGTCCTGCAGTCGCTTGTGGTGGATCTGATCCACGAGTCGGAAGGAAAGGCAAACGGTTGCTTCGGAATGACCCTTTGGTGTTCCAAGCGTGTGAGTTAGGTTTACCTTGCAACGTTAAATTCAATTCAGAATCGTCCGCTTCTCACGAAGATTGAGACTGCTTGATCCCTTTATCACACAGAGTAACAAGAGCAATTATATGATGAGTAATGCTGATGATTGATGTAAATAGCTCTACCTTGCTTGAGTAGCTATAGGTGCTTATCTAGAATGGATAATCAACTAGAACCTGAAAGCTAAAAGTTGAAATTAAGGATCTACTCTTTGTTGCTTTTCAGCTGAAACTAAATCCAGAACCTTTATAAGCCTTCATGAGTCTAGTTACGGGCTAAAGTATACCCAATTCCGGGTAAGCCTTGCTGAGTATTAGTATACTCAGCCTTGCTAGTTATATGTTATGCAGGTAATATCTTGAAGACCCTACTTTTCCCTTGCCTTGGCCCTGTGCTCTTCCAGAAGGTTGGTCCATGGAATGGGATCCGTCCCCGACCAACATTGGTGATACCGAGTGATGTCTTGCCTGGGCTTAGCATGACATCTGTCTTGACGACGTGCTGTAATCATCGCGTATGTTTTTCCGCTGCTAAAAACCATAACTCTAACAGTTTGTAATGTTTTCTCTAAATTTGAAACTTCGTACTGCTTTTAGAAACTTTTGTAATGTAATTCCCTGTGATGTAAAATATGATGGTAACTGTATCTCTGGACTCACCTTCGTGTGAGGTAACCTTATTTGATCCTGTGTATCGGTGGTTTATCGGGACGTTACCCAACAGGCCAAGGGATTATACCGTTTGAAGCACGTTGGAGCCCTCAGGAATGGACTCGCGTACTTGAGCCGGTATAGTTCAGGTTGGTTCTGCCACAAATACGTTGTTAAACGACGTATGTTAACGTTGTCTGTACGGCGGTAATTGTACAGATGCTGTTTCTATAGTGAACAGTACTGTTTGGGAACGCTTTCATGTTGTGCTGCCATGAAAGGTTCAAGTTATTTATATGTGGGCTTTTGCAGGTACACTAACCATGATTAATAGGTTAAGACGGATAGGACTTATCGACTAGTTATTAGTGAGAGACGTATGGGTAATGCCACCGAAATTAACCGCATAAGTCCGAAGATATTCGGCAGTTGTTTTTGGTTGTGAGGCCGAATAGTACGTGCATACATAATCCATTATCAAATAAATGAATGCAATGTATGTTTTGATTAAGGACGAATAGCGTGTTGCTTATCTCTAGAATGGGTTAATAGGATTTTTGTGGTAGCTCTAAGCTGAGTACCTTAAGTATCCATTTGATTTCCAGTCTTTGCTGTTATCAGAATTGACTATCTCGTTCCATTTACCTTGTGAGTCTTCAGCAGGGTAAACGTATCTCACCATTTGCATTCTTGTTGCAGATGGCAGCTCCTTCAAATGTCTTTTGGGATTAGGCAGGGCATCTCCATACAAATGCCTTGCATTGGGAGGGTTTTCCTCGTCTTCTTTGGGAATCATTATGATCGTTCTGCTATACCGAACCCCCACAGTATGATGCAGTGGAATATCTGGAAGAAGGTGTTCGTCGATGTCGAGTCAGAATGACTATTCCTCAACATCCCTTCCGATCCCAATGGCAGCCTATCAAAGTTGACGTGGTAGGTTATCGTATAGTTGATACGATTGAGGGAGCAGCTCTGGAAGCCATCTACCTTTTCTGCAACCAGCATCCAAGGGAAGTTGCAGGATAGTCTATTGGTCCATTCCCTACAATAGATCCCAATGATCCTGAGTGGAATCTCAGGATAGTCCCTGAAAGTCACAGGTTGGAAGGTTCAACGGAAGAAGCGCTTCAGGGCACTATACGGTTCATGAATGTTCAGCATCATTATCAACTTCTGCTACGTCGCGGTATGGGTCAGTTGATCAGTATCGCGCAAGGTCATTTCAGGAATACTAACCGACAAGTCACCCAGATTGAGCAGCTTCAAGCCTTGGTGACAGAGAAAGATGAAATCATTACCGCCCGAGAGGAGACTATTCATCACCGGGAAGATCAAATCAACGAGAGTGACTCAATGATCACCCAATGCAACACGATCATTGAGTTTCTCCAGGAACAGATCCACGACCTCATTCTTGAGGTGGATGATGCCCATGCTCAAATCAATGAACTCCAACAGCAGCCAGCACCTCCTACTGTACCAGCACCCGAAGAGGAAGAAGAAGATCCTGAAGAAATCGAAGGAGTCTCCAGGATGGATTCTGAACATGGAGATCCTGTTATTAGTCCCCACCATTCCTCTTCAGGCAGTCAGTCATTAGTGGGCAACTTCGATGACTCTTAGTTTGGTCTGAGTTGGTGATATTCTAGCTGTAATTAGTGTAGAAAGATGTGACATAGGTAGTGCGTAGTCTACCTAGATCTAGAGCCACTTGTTGTGTTATATGTGGCATGTGTACTTATGGAATGGCTTGCAGTAGTTAAAGTGCCCTGATGTAAGATGTAAGGACCACCAGTGTTTGAGTAGTAATCTAAACCTCGTGCTTTACCATCTTGCTCAATATCCTTGCATCTGAAATGAGTTGATTGAATGGAGCATCTGAATTACATTCCTGTTTGGTAATGGTATATCATCTGAAATTGGAGTAAGGATATGATTGATAATGGATATCTCCTTTATTTCAGATGGTTGGAGCTACTCGCGGAACCCCGGAAGGTTTCCGGGCAGATCAGGCCAGCGGTTCCCAGCAATCGCCACCGCCACCTCCAAATCTAGCCGAGGTTATGGCTCGACAGACAGAACTTCTAAATCTGCTAGTGCAGGCACAGCAGAACCAACACCGCCAGCAATCATGAGGAGGTCGTGATGATCCTCACTCCCAGGTGGCAAATTATCAAGACTTCCTCAGTACCCAGCCTCCACTATTCCATAAGGCAGACGAGCCTCTTGACGCTGACGCTTGGCTCCGCATCATCGAGTCCAAGTTCGCCTTATTGCCTGCCCCATGTTCAGATGAGAACAAGGCACTCTTTGCACCCCAACAACTCCGTGGCACTACCCGCATCTGGTGGGATCATTATCATGCCATGCAGCCTGCCGATCATATTGTCACTTGGGATGAGTTTTGGACCGCTTTTCGAGCGCACCACATCCTCGAAGGACTCATTGAGCGAAAGCTCAATGAATTTCTGAATTTGACTCAAGGAACCCTCACCGTTTTGCAATATGCACAAGTTTTTAATCACTTGTGCCAGTACGCAGGATACCATGCAGACAATGATGCCCGCAAAAGAGATCGTTTTCGCCGAGGCCTGAACACCAAACTTAGGGAACGACTGAATTTGGTAAGGGCCGACAATTTCAATGAGCTGGTCAACATGGCCATCACTCAGGAAGACTGTATCTCAGCCCACAGAGCAGAAAAGAAAAGGAAGACACCTACAAGTCCTTCAGCTACGCAACTGTCAAGGTATCGATTGGTTCAGAACACAGCTACCCGCGTACCGCCTCAAAGTAACTTGCCTGGCAGATGGGTAGCTAGACCACCCCAGCAGGCACGATTCAATCAACCACTGACACCACAACCTCTGCAGCAACAACAACAGGGTCCGTGACCGAGCTTTCCGCCAGTCAACCAAGGAAACAACAACTATCGTTGTTTCAATTGCGGAAGCCCGTCCCACTTCATCAAGGATTGCCCTCAACCTAGGAGATCCTTCCAAGGGCAAACATCCAACCCAATCAGCAAGGGCAAGGGCAAGAAACAAGTGGTCCAAGTCCGCCAGGGAAGGGTGAACCTCACCACTCTCTCCGAACTCCCCGAAGGGACACCAATAATGACGGGTATTTTCTCTATCAACCATCAACCCGTAATTGTTCTTTTTGACTCTGGTGCCACCCATAGTTTTATCAGTTCAAAATATGGAACAAAATTAGGCTTGGATCTTTATCCCACTAGTGGGGCCTATATGATAGCAACTCCTGGCGGTAAAGTCTCCTCAAACTAAGTTTGTAGAAGCGTGCCAATTCAAATGGGTAAAAATCTGATGAGGACAGATTTATTATTATTGGACCTAGAAGGAATGGATGTCCTCTTAGGTATGAATTGGATGACCCAGCACCATGTGTCATTAGATATCTCCTCCTGAGCCGTCGAAATAGATTCACCTAAGCACGAACCTACCATTCTCTACCTTCCATAACGGGAGTACATCAATTCTTGCACCTATGCTGCAACCGGGATCAAGTTAAAGGATATCCCTATCGTTTGTGAGTACCCAGATGTCTTTCCAGATGATTTGCCTGGAATGCCCCCAGATCGAGATATCGAATTCATCATACAACTGCAGCCCGGCACAGCCCCTATCTCTAAGAGACCCTATCGTATGCCACCCAATGAGCTTGCCGAGTTAAAATTCAACTCCAAGACCTCCTTGATAAGTGTTTCATT